>NW_026007733.1:0-3952 GCF_001458135.2 Marmota marmota marmota
TCCTCCTCCTCCTCCTCCTCCTCCTCCCTTCCTCCTCCTCCTCCGTCCTCCTCCTCCTCCTTCTCCTTCTTCTTTTTGTGGTGCTGGGGATTAGAACCCAGGGCCTTGTGCATGCAATGCAAGCACTCTACCAACTGAACTGTATCTCCAGCCCCATTTTTTTTAGAGTTGTATCCCCACAAAGTTCTTTTCAATCATTCACAAAGAGACACTGTTTCCTTAGAAACTGATTCTTGACTCAATGTCAGTAAAAGGTGGAGAAACATAGCATCTGCTTTGCACCTGCCACGTCATCAAATGCAGTGTGGGTGCCAACAGGTTCTCTCTCTGGGCCTGCCATTGCCCTTTTGTGCCACAAGAAGGCATGAGGCACAGCAGTGCTGACTCTTTTCAAAATGGGAAAATAACAGCCCCAAAATGCAGGTGGGTTGACAGAGCTGAAAATCTATCATGACAAGTATTAAACAGCTTTTCCTCAATTGCCATTTTATCTGTGATACACACACACACACTCACACACACATTTCATGATATTTTTTTCTTGCTCCATTATCAACAATGACAACAACAAAAATTTAAAAAGAGAGAGAAAAAGAAAAGAAAAACAAAACCCAAACTCAAACCAACCCTCCTGAGCAGGCACCTGCCCAATGACGTCAAGACTTAAACCTGTGGCTGTTCCTAGTAGCCAGATGCAGGGCTCTCTGCAAGAGGGATGGAATCTGAGAGAGTTCAAGGAACAAGAGAGAGAAGAAATGCTTCTGGGTGGAGAAAGAACCTGGTATGACATGCTCCCTGGGAGTGGAAGCACATGTTGGTACAGACGAATATTACCGCTTATCCATGGGGAATATGATCCAAGATCCAGGGGATGCCTGAAACCTTAAATAATGCAGAACCCTGTCTGAGGGTTTTTTTCCTTATACTTATCTCTCACTGTGGTTGTAATTTTTGCAGTTCAAGGAGCAACAGCAAAACTAGCACAATTTTTTCCCTTCATAGTGTCATGGATAGATTTATTCTTACTATAATCTTAGCAATGTAAGCATCTCATTTTTTTCTTTCTTAAGTTGAGAACTTACACTTGTTCACATAAAGGAAGCACTTTACTGCTTCTATTTGTCATATCTGAATTGCCAGCATAACTACTCTTGTGTATTGGTGCCATTATTAAGTAAATAAGGACTGCTTAATATAAATACTGTAATACCACGACATTTCATCTAATAACAGTGATGACTCCTAAATGGTTAAAGGACAGGTAGCACATACAGTGTGGATACACTGGATGAAAGATGACTGACATTCCAGGCAGGACAGAGCAGGGTGGTGTGAGATTCCATCACACTACGTAGGTCAGTGTGCAATTGAAAGTTATGAATTGTTTATTTCTGGAATTTTCCATTATATATTTCTGATCATGATTGACTGTTGGGAAACTGAAACCTCAGAAAGCAAAACCATGGATAAGAGGAGACTATTGTATATATTTCTAGGTGGTGATGATGATGATTATGAGAATGATGATAAATGCAAAATATGTTCTTGGAACTTGAAATTCAGACAGTATGGAAAAAGTAAAAAATGAAGTGTGAAGTCTATTCTTCAGCTCCTGCCCTCTCCATTTCTCAAAGTTAAATATTTTCAGTATTTCTGTTGTTACTTCTTTTGTGGCAATCACACCTTGGTCTTCATATCTAATGTCACTGAAGAGATGTTTGATGCCAATCTGGTTCACCCTTCTTGGTTGGTAACTAATTCACTTTCCTTTTTGGATGTCTTAGGGTCTTTGTTCTTGGTGGTCTGGTATTTCACAGTATTTAGTGAAGGGTTTTAGCCACTCAGTGTGTCTTTTTTTTTTTTTTTAATGCTGAAAATCCTGTTCTTTGATTATTTCCTCACGTGTGTTTTCTCTGTTCTTTTTTTTTTTTTTTATGGAACTCCTATTGGGTGTTTGACCTCCTGTCTTAAACTTCTAGGTATCTTAATTTCTCTCTTTTTTTTTTAAAGAGAGAGAGATAGAGGAGAGAGAAAGAGAGAGAGAAATTTTAATATTTATTTTTTAGTTTTAGGCGGACACAACATCTTTGTTTGTATGTGGTGTTGAGGATCAAACCCGGGCCACACGCATGCCAGGCGAGTGTGCTACCGCTTGAGCCACATCCCCAGCCTTAATTTCTCTCTTGTACCTTTAGATTCTTTGCCTTTTGCTTTATAACCTGGGAGACCTATTCAAATCCATCTTTTAAAACCCATTTTTAAAAATAATTGTACGAGTGACACAGGTTTGGACAACTAAAGGGACTTCTGAGACTCTACCGGGTATACTTGCTTATGCTTTAACAAAGGAAGATGGTGCTGAGCAGCAGGAGAAAAAAAGCACAGGCGAGGATCAGAGAGGTCCTGGCCACGTGCACCTCCCAGGGTCCTTCTCTGTCACACAAGATGCACTTTGTCATTGGGTTGTGAATCTTCGAGATAGCTGAGAGATCCTTTGCCTTGGGGGCGGCAGGCTCATTGAAGGAGGGGTCTTTACTTTTCTGGTAGCATAGCGAAAACCAGGCTGCATGATCAGTTCAAAACTAACAAAAACCAAGAGGAACCCTTAGGCTGAACATTTTCCATGAACAACATGATGGGTGGTAGAGGTTGCCCTTTGGTTTAGCTTGGACACTGGCCTGGGTCAACATTAATTGCTAGTTGTGCATTTCTTCTGGTTTGGCTGAAGGTGTGAACTCATTTCAAGGTTCTCCAGAGACTCTGTCAGGCTTGTCACAGATCAGGTGAGATTAACCCTGTTATTTTATATAATAATCAATTTTTTCTGCCTTTCCATATTTTCTGCTAATTTTTCCTAGTACTTGTCTAATTTTCAGATTGCATTATTTTTTTCTTTTTTTTTAAGTTTTTTTTTAAAGCTAGTAATCCATTTTCTATTTTTTTTAGAGAGAGAGAGAGAGAGAGAGAGAGAGAACTTTAATACTTATTTTTTAGTTTTCGGCGGACACAACATCTTTGTTTGTATGTGGTGCTGAGGATTGAACCCGGGCCGCACACATGCCAGGCGAGCGCGCTACCGCTTGAGCCACATCCCCAGCCCATAGATTGCATTATTTTTTCATTTCTACCTGAGGGTAATAGTTAGAGATTTGCAAATTAAGTTTTCTTCTTTGCTTCAGGGTCAGTTTTTCCATTTATCTTCCAAATCTGCTTTTTTTGTGATAATGATTTTTCTTCATGATACTTCGATGTCTACCGTGTTGATTAAAAGATGAGCTTGGTATATTTTCCTCTACATTCCCATTCTTCCCATTGAAGGAGGGGCTGAATTAGTCCTAGCTGGATATGAGCAGGGCGTATCAGCTGGCAGGCTTTACCTGTGGATTCTTAGGCTGGCCATAGGTGAGCTTTTCACCTGCATATCTTGGGCTGATCTGAAGAGTATCTGCTCTGAGGCATGGTTTAGAGGTGGAAGAGGCAGAAAACTCATTTGGAAAGGGCAGTGTTCTTTTGGTTTCTGCTTGGACACACACCCCAGTGCTATATGTGCTGAGAGTTTGAGATCTGGGATTCTTGTGCATCTCTATAGACAGCCTTTATGACCTGGGATTCTGTTTCTTGCTTTTCTTGGAACCTGTGGCCCATGGGGATCCACAGGTGCCAAACATCTTGCCCTTCTAAGTCCTTCTCTCCCACAGGTGCTGATCTGAGACTTCTCTCTAGTTCCTCTGCCATTAACCAATTTAACTTTAATTCGCAACCTTCAGTGGCCTTCTTTTCCTCCTCTTCCGTGAAATGAACTGCAACAGTATGACACCAGGGGAGCAGCTTACGGTCCAAGACTGGGTAGCAGAGCCTTTTGCCAGCTGGCTGTCCCTTGAGTCCTGCCCCAGTTTTCCAACTTGCATTCCATACCTCACTTTCCATTGCCTGGTGGAAACTTTTTGGACCA
>NW_026007734.1:0-3952 GCF_001458135.2 Marmota marmota marmota
AGAAAAACCCAGCTGTCACCACTGCCTTATTTATATACCTGCTGTTTGAAATTCCCTCACAGTGGCTCTGGGTGACATTAAGGCGAGAAGCGGCCTTGTCCCAGCTCAGCAGAAACCACCAGGTGGTCTCACTCATTGGTCTCTAGGACCTTGGCCACTGGAGCAGTGAGAGGATTCTGGAAGCTTCCATGGGTCGTGGAGATTTGTTCAGGCATGAAAACCTGTAGGGTGCCACCACAGCCAGTCCACAAATCTGTGACCGTGTCTGGCCTTGTCCATACGTCTTCAGGGGGACACTCATTCTCTTGTCTCTTTTCGCTTTGAACGACTGGTGTCCAAAGGTTGGTAGCACTTCACTCACATCATGACACTATAACAAGAATGCTCTGTTTTCCCAGCCACCGACACCCCAGGAGGGGTGCTTCACCCCTGAGCCCCGTCCCCAGCCCTTTTTATATTTTATTTAGAGACAGGGTCTCGCTGAGTTGCTCAGGGCCTTTCTGTTGTTGAGGCCGGCCTCCACCTTGCGATCCTCCTGCCTCAGCCTCCCGAGCTGCTGGGATGACAGGCATGCGCCACCGCGCCCGGCTTCCTCATCCCATTTCTCATCAGGAACCCTGGAACCTTAAAACCTCTGGGTGGAGTTATTCAAAGGGATGCAGGACAAACCTGTCAATCAAGTATCCTATGGCCAGCAAAAGGGTCCTTCTCATAGGACACAGTAATGGAGGCATCCCAGATGCCTTGGTCCCTCTTTACGGCTGCTGCACCAAAATACCTCAGCAGGGTCATTTGCAAGGATTGAAATGGACTTCTCCCAGTTCTGAAATCCAAGTCCAAGGTCAAGGCACCGGGAGACTGGGTATCTAGACGGAGCTGGCTTTGCCTTCTAACATGATTCCTGGTTTTGGGGTCCCGCACTGCAGAAGGGGCAGAGGATAGGGCTCACTCCTTCTAGATCTTTCCATTTTGCCTTCCCTTCTGTCTCCTGTGACAGCAGTTATTGAAACCAAGGCCTCATGCAAATTTTGGGCACACACTCTACCACTGAGCCACACACCTCACCCTTTTTATTAGTTTCTGACCCAGGGACTCACCAAGTGGCCTAGGCTGGCCTTGAACTTGTCATCCCCCTGCCTCAGCCTCCCAGTAGCAAGGAGTATAAGCATTTACAGCCATGCTAAGTGTAATAAATGGACTTGTGTGTGGGGGGCAGGGACAGGTACTGAGCATGTGTCCTGGGCCTTGGCGACTTTTGGGGAAGGCTCATCCCATCCAGGAAGTCAGCACCTCTTGCCCGACCCCTCTTCTGAAGGCCCCACCTCTCAAAACTGTTGCTCCTGGGATAGAACTTTCCACAGGAATTTTGGAGGGACACACACATTCTATCCACAGCACTGGGAAAAGACCTCCAAGGGACTTGGGTCACCGCTGGACCTACCTTTTATGAGAAGGGTCCTTCACGCTGAATTGAAAAACAATATCACACGGTAACTCGGAACTCAATAAAGATGGAAAGATCTCTGCAAAGGCAAATGCATGACTATTTGACAAGCTAGAGTTCAATTTTACAAGTTAGAATTAGAAATGAATTCTAAGTGGCTGAGGCTGGCCTCCACCTTGTGATCCTCCTGCCTCAGCCTCCTGAGCTGCTGGGATCACAGGCGTGCACCACTATGCCCAGTTTGAAATGAGATGAGTTGCTCAAGGCCTTGCTAAATGGCTGAGGCTGCCTGAGCCTCTAGAGACCCTGGGATTACAGAAGTGCACAGCCACAGGGGGCTGGAATATTGTGTGCTAAAGGGAATTCCCCTGGGAAGCCCAGAAACATACCCCAAAAGAAGAGAATGGGGGGATTGAAATGTTTAACTCCAGAAATCAACTAATTAGGAAAGAACATGATCATGCAGGAAATGAGGGGGGACAAGAATCTGCAAGACAAACAGGAAACAATCAAAATGAAAGAAATCCTCCCTTACCAGAAATTGCTTTAAATTGCAATATGCCAAACACTCCCTCCCCTGTCTGGCCTCTCTTGCTCAGAGGGGCAGTAGGTCTCCTCAGGGATGCTTTGGGGACCTGCTTCTCCTGGGGGTGCTCTTCAACCCCCATCCTACTATGCACCTTAAGCCATCCCTGGAATTCAAGGGGATCACCTCTTTCCTGCTGGGTCTCCTGCTCCTGAGAACAAAGCTCAGAGCCCTTCCTGGGCCATTAAGCTTGGGGCTGGAGAGGGGCAGGGGGACACAGATGGTGGCCCAGCCAGCCAGTGTGCTATCCCTCGTTCCCTTCTTTAGGACCCAGGAGGCAGCTCCCGGGTGGGGTTTTCACACCATCCAACACCTCAGATGGGACCTGGGAACTTGCACCTTTCCATCCGTTCCTCTGGGTGGCTCCAGAAAGTGTCACTTTATGCACTCCTGTCCACCTTTCCAAATCCAGACCCTTGCTTTGACAAAACTGACCAAAGGTCCGGCAGGGGTGGACTACGCCTGTCATCTCAGCTGCTCCCAGCTGCTCGGGAGGCTGAGGCAGGAGAATCACAAGTTGGAGACCAGCCTCGGCAACTTAGTAAGGTTCTGAGCAAATCAGCAAGACCCTGGCTCTAAATATAATGCAAAAATGACTGGGGAGGTGACTCTGTCCACCCTTCCCTCCTCAGGGGCAGCAACATGGAGGACCCACCCTACCCAGCCCCTGGTGGCCTTGCAGAAGGGAGGTGACCCTGGAGCAGCAGGCACCCCTGATCCCTGCAGCTGCTCTAGCAGAGATGGGGTGGGGGCAGTCGAGTCCCACCCTGGTCACAGGGTTAGCACCCATGCCAGGGTCCTCCTGGGCTCACCCTGGAGCCTTCCCTAACACTTCTTGCTCTTCACCCTGTCCCACCACGGGCCCCCGATGGCACTAGGTGAAGACCGATGGCCATGGCATTCTCGGGAGGCCCTCAACAGTGCCCCGGGGAGCAGAGCAGCTCCACAGGCCCGGTCAGCAGGGGCCAGGAACAGGAGCAGCAGGAACCCGCTCTCGCCCTGCCACCAGGACCCAGCCGCCATCCAGAACTCGCGGTAGCAAGGCGCAGCCTTTAGGGGCTCCCAGTGCCTGTCGATTGGGAGCCGCTGCAGGGCGGGGGCGGGGCTTGAGAGGGGGCGTGGCCAGTGCGGGCCTGAGGTCCAATAGGGCAAGGGGTGGGCGGGACCATCCATGAGCCTTGCTCCAACTGCCCTCCACACAGGTCTCTGCCTGGGCCAGTGGGGGAGTGGCCTCAGCTGTGGGGGCGGGGCTCAGTATATGGGCGTGGCCTAGGGCTGTGGGCGTGGCCTGAGCATCCTATCCCCAGCTCTGATAAAAGGGCCTAGACAATTCCCAAGAGTACAAGCAGGGGATGTGGTCAGTGGTTGAGTGCCCCTGAGTTCAACTCCCTAGTAACCCCCTAAAAAAGAATTTTTGGGGGCTGGGGATATAGTTCAGTTAGTATAGAGCATTTGTCTCTTGGGAGACTGAGGCAGGAGGATCACAAGTTGGAGGCCAGCCTCTGCAACTTAGTGAGGCCCTAAGCAACTAATAGAGACCCTGTCTGTAAATAAAATATGAAAAGGGCTGGAGATGGGGCTCAGGGGTTAAGCACCCCTAGACACAATCCCTGGTACCAAAACAGACAAAATAATAATAATAATAATAATAATAATAATAATAATAATAATAATATCCTTGTTATTGGATTGGCATCAGGAACAAGGACCTAGATTTTGGTAACACAGGAAAGCAGCTATGACCCCCTGTGGCCTGGCTCCTCCGGCTTTCTTAGCACCTCCTTAGGAGCAGCATTTGGGAGGGCAGTGGAAGGGTGGGGACAGCTTATTTTTAAAAGATTTGCTGCACCTGGAAATAATGAATTTTTGCAAACTCACTGGGAAGACACTAAATTCTGGAATCTGGACTTCTGACTTACAGA
>NW_026007735.1:0-3950 GCF_001458135.2 Marmota marmota marmota
ACGAGTAGATGCCTGCTAGTTTCAAAGCCACCTTCCTAAATATCAGAACCAGGAGAAGCCGACCAAAGGACACCAACAACCAACGTTAGTAAGCTGAAAAAAATAAAAAAAAAAAGAACCTGCAATGACAGGGAGAGAGAGTTTGTGAAGTCGCAGGTTCCTGAGGAAAAGCCTTCCCTTTCAGATTCTGAGCCTTCAACAGGAGGCTCTGGGATGGGGCCTTCTTGCCCTGGAACTAGGTGGGTGGAAGGTTAGGAATCACACTGGCAGACAGACAGGTGTCCCTGCAAACAGGAAATGTTCCCAGGGAGCAGGCTGGGGTGGGGGCGGGGTGGGGGTGGGAAGAAGCCCACTCCCCCTTCTCAGTGCAGGGCGGCCAGCTCTGCATCCATCCTGGAAGTGAGGTAAAATGAAAGTGCTTCTGGAACAGCAGGCATCTGGATAGCTAAGCTGGAGGGCTGCACCCCAGGCTGAGGCCAAGGTAAAATTAAAAGGCTGGTTATAAGCCTGAAAACGGCCACCATCCACCCAGCCCTCTGCAGAGCCACCCCTAAGACGTGAACATCAAGGAAAGACAACCCCAGTCTGCAAAAGAGAAACCCCAAGTCGCAGGTTCCCCTCTCCAAGGAACAGGATACTCACAAATTAGGTTTCTGTCCACCCCCAACAGGGCCCTGAGAATGAACAATAGGTTTTCCAAAACCCGTTTTCAGAGGCCAAACTAATAGCCTCGTGGTGGATAATGTCATTTACTGTTAAGGTCTGAGAATTGGCCTCAGGATTCCTCCAGAGCTGGGAATGAGGAGTTTCAAGGTGACTGCTTTTTTGCTCCAGGGGAGAAAGAGGGCACAGAGCCCAGGGCCAAGCCAGGGCGAGGACGGGCACAGTGCCGGCCGGTAGGTAGGTGACCGTGATGGGGAGGGCCAGCCTGGCAGGCTCAGGCTGCAGAGCTGGCGTGGCCACCGCCTGCTTGTTTGTCTGTAAGGAGAGCAGGGGGTGGGGGGAAGGGCAGCCCCAGTGCAGCAACCTGAGGCCAAGGGTGAATCCTTACTTGTTTGTGCATTTTAAGAACAACTTGGGGCCTCCAAACAGGCCGGCTTTCAGGTCTCTGCTGCCGGGTGGGGAAGGCCCCCTTGAATGTATCTTTCTTTTCAGGGTCAACCACAGGCAAAACAAGATCCAGGGCTGACAAATGTTTGGCTGCCTCTGCCAGAGGAGAGAAGGGGAGAGAAGGCCGAAGAAACAAAGAAGGTCACCCATTGGAAGTGGCTGGTCCTTCCAAAACCCACCCCTGCGTGCAGGTTTTGCCGGGTTACTGTCACCCAGCTTTCTAAAGAGTGACTCGGTCTTCTACTTCTAAGATCCCTACTGGCTCTCCCCAGGGAAAGAAAAGGGGGATGTTTTGTTTAAAAGAAAAGGGGTTACAAGAAAGAAAGGAAAATAACTATTGTTTTCATCCCTAATTTATAACCAAGAGGCCCTCATTGTTTCTTTCTTTCTGACTCAAATCTTTGAGCTGTTAATTATAAAAGTAGCTGGACTTGGCTCCAACGGCCTCACTATGTTCATGCTCAGCAATTAGAAAAACTCTGAAGAAAGTTTACTGAGTGATTATATATAATTAATTCCTAGTTACAGACTGAACACTGACCATTTTCTGGAGCTAATAAAAGCCGCTGCTTCCCCCTCCCCCACGTGAATACCACTTAATTTCCCAAAGCAGAAAGTGCATCCATCCTGGAGGGTCTTGGAGGAAAAAAAAAAAAAAAAGGAATCAAAAGCTCCAGTGTGTCTGTGTTTGTTCCTTGCAGCTGTCATCCTCTTTGGGGACCGAGGAGGCAGAAGGAAAAAGGAAAACAGCCTTGTTCCTCCCTCTGCAATTTACCAATGTGGCAGAAGAACATTCTACCTTGATGAGAGAAGCAAGGGGGGAGGAAGGGGGCTGCCCGAGGAATGGAATGTAGGACTCTTCAGCCTGGGGAGCTGCTTTTCCTGAAAGGAACAAAGATGGTAGTAGAAATTTCCAGAACACCCCTTCTCAGTCCGGCCACTGCAATTGTCAATCTTTAACCTTTCCTCCCAGTCTATTGGTTCAAGAGCCAGAGAGAGGAAGCCCATTGGGCTGCTCCGTGGGCCCACACTGCTGTCTCTACCTCGTCCTGCTGCAATGCAGACATTCCTTCCCTTTAGGAACTGGGAAATAAGGGCTACTTTGAAAAGCAATTAACTTTTTACTGACCCGTGCTTGGTGATGGCCACAGTACCAGAGGAAAAGTGACCAGCTTGATCCAGGGCTGGGAAGGTGCTGGGGCAGCACACTTGAAAACAGGTCTTAGCTTTCCAAACCTGTGGGAGCCATTTTAATGCAAGCTTTTAAAGAACCAATGCTCTGCCCTTAAGTCTCCTTGCAGCCCAACAAACACAGTATTATGCAAACACTGAAGGCACCAAACCAGGCGTCTTGTGATTAGATATTGCTTCTAGGGAGACCAGGAGAAGCTCAATATGAAATTTCCATTTAGAGCATGGAGATAAGAACAAAGAAAATAGCTAAGAGTCTGAACTTAAGTTGGGGGGGGGGGGACTGTTCCATATAAAATATCACCACCCTCTGCGCTTTGACTCTAAGATTGCTGGCCCACCTTGACTTCAAATTAGAATCTGGTGCATTTCTCCTTATTCAATGCACCTTCATCCAACTGGTGTCAAAAGTTGGGAGGCTGGACACTACTTTAAAAAGAAAAAAAAAGATTAACTGACTTCATCAAGTTGGCATAACACAGATACTGAATATATTTCTAGCACTTAAAATCCTGCTGAATTGGTCTCCCAGCTGGAAATGTATGGAATGAATTTCCAAGGGAATTCTAAAGGTAACGCTAAGCAAAAGTTGACTTTTTTTTTTTTTTTTCTTTTCACTTTTAAATTCTAGCTACAGCATCCAGAGATCAGGGGAAAAGTAGAAAAAGACAAATAAAGCCGAGTCAGGCCAGCATGCTTACAGATGTGTGGGTCAGGCGTGGAAAAAGGCCAACTCTGTTGGTCAGTTGAGTCCTGAATGAAATCAAGTTTGGTGGTGGATGGGATTTTGCACTAAGTAACCCTAAAACTAAGTACTGACACAACCCACCCCTACACGCACACCACCAGTTAGCTCCCCGCCCCCCATGTTTGTAGGGCTCTGTGACTTAAGAACAAGCAGTTGCATTAACTAACAACAAGCAGACCTCCTACCCAGAGTCCTAAGATCCAAACAAACCCAGTTAAAGGTGTAGAAAGAAGCAAGAGACGATGCCCTGAACATTTCTCCCCTGGCTGAGGGTAAACAGGAAGTGAAATCTTCCCTCCTAGCTGCAGGTTATCAGGAAAAACAGTGGATGCAAACAGTCACCTAAACTCCAGACTCTCTTTATAAAAGCTCTTATTTTGTTCCTGCTAGTGAAGCCCCCAGCTGCTGTAGCCAAGACCCCCTCTTCCAAACAGACCCCAAATGTTCACAAAAACTCTGGCTACATGGTCACAGAGGAAATGGATTGCTTTACTTACCCAACAAATGTTCAAGTAACCGTCTCATTTTTCCACAGTTAGGAAGAGAGAACAGCCTGGCAGATTTGGGACTTGATCAAAAACGAAATTGTTTTTAAACAGTTACATGGTATTATTAAAAACACACACCAGCACCACAACAATACAACCCAACAACTGGATAGGGAATGCTGTCAGGAGCCACAAACATGATTTTATTTCCTCTGCACTCTATCACACAGGAGCACAGAGGATGATACAATGTTTAAAACAAGGGGAAAAAATGAAAGATAAAAGATACATTAGTTCATTGAAAATCATGCAAGAGTAGAAAGCTGAGGGCTTCAGGGTCCTCCCAGATTTTCTTTCTTTCTTTCTTTCTTTTTTTTTTATGCAGGATGTTGTCCAAGATTCTCCCACCCCCC
>NW_026007736.1:0-3950 GCF_001458135.2 Marmota marmota marmota
ATATATAACTCTCTCTCTCTCTCTCTCTCTCTCTCTCTATATATATATATATATATATATATATATATATATATAGTATATATAATTTTTGTTCTATCAAATCAAAATAGTAAATTTATGTTTAATTGTGAAATAAAGGTGTTAGCATTTACAGTTTTGACAAATATTGCTAAATTGTTTTATATCTATGTAGCACCAATTGTCCCCCTGAAGTATACAGTAATACCTAATCTTCCAGAGTGCTTTGTGCCAGGTACTTACTGTGTGCTGTATTTAACATGTATTACCTCATTTAATCTTCACAGTGACCCTATGAGCTACCCTAATCCTTTATATTATTTATTTTGAGACAGGTTCTCACCAAGTTGCTTAAGTCCTCACTAAGTTGCTGAGGCTGCCTTCCAACTTGTGATTTTCCTCTCTCAGGCTCTCTAGGCCCTGGGATTATGGGCATGCACCAACACACCGCTAGCACTATCCATATTTTATAGATATGGAACTAAGGCATGGTAGACTGGCTATATCATTTAGCCTCAGTCATGTGGTTAACAAGTAATGGAGCCAGAGTATAATAAGCTCACTCAGTCCAGCTCCTGAACTGAAATAGTCCAGCTCTGCTCTGAAACACCAGAGCATATCACCTACATGGGACATTATCAACTTTAAATTTTTATCTATATGATAAGTGAAAGCAACAAGTTATTTTGAGTTATGTCCTTTCTGAATAAATAAAAATAAGTAAATTCTCATATTTCATTTTCTACATGAAATTTTTTTCTGACAAACTAATTTTCCATATCTTTGCATAGTTTTATATTAGATGACTCAACTTCTTAGGAACTTTTAAATTAAAAAAATACACAGTGATAATTTGTTATATATGTTGTAATATATTTCCCAGAAAGGAGTTGTCTCTCTTTATACACATAAATTTATTAACTGCTTTGTTCTGGATTAGATTTTCTTCTGAAATTTTAATTTCTTTTAAATAGTTTTTGGTATATTGTTTGAAATATAAGAAATTTTAAAAGAAATTTTTAAAGGTTTGGAAATGATAATTATACACTATGTGTTGTAATAATTCAAAAGATGAAGAGATTATTTCTGGTTTTTATAATTAGAAGTTTATGATAGTCCTTGAAGGTTAATTAAAAATATTTATGTGCTGAGAATAGCTAAATAGAAGAAGGCAGGTAGGTAGGAAAGGCCATTTTTGTGTGTGTGCATTATTACCGAATATGCATACCCAAGGTCTTTCTATTGCCTACTTTTCTTGATCTCGTTTATATAAAATTTTTGTAACCCATTGGTAGGAAAATGTGTAATAATGCTATGCAGTAATTAGTCCATAAAAGGAAATAAAGGTCCTGCTTTCTTTGCTTGTGACCTGGAAGATAGCTAGTTCTGTGGATGAGGTTCTTGAAATTGTTACCCAAGACAGCTTCCCTCTAAACAAATACCAAAGATAGAGGACATCATTTAATCTAAAATCATTAATGGATTTAGCCATAGATGGATTAATTTGAATGGACATCTGGTTGGTAACCATAGGCAGGTAGAACATGGCTGGAGGAAGTAGGTCACTGGGGGTATGCCCTTGGAAATTGTATCTTTTCCCTGGGCCCTTTTTTTCTTTCTTTATGCTTCCTGGCTCCCATGATCTGACCAGTTTTCCTCCACTGTGTTCTCTGCCATGTCTGCTTCACCTGGAGCCCTAAGCAATGGAATTGGCAGACCCATAGGCTGAATATCTGAAGCTGTGAGCCCCAAACAAAAATTTCTTCCTCTAACTTGTGCTTGTCAGGTATTCTGGCCACAGCAACAAACAGCTAACAAATCATAGTAATGAGACTTTACTTTTGCATCTAAATCAGTTTATGGATAAAGAAATAACATTAATAAAGTCATTTGAAATCTGCTTCCTGCTTCAACATTTGTTGAGTTCAATATCAATAACTGGTCCCTAGCAAGCTGCTTTCCACCCCAAGTCTGAAAATAAATAAGTGTTCAAGAAGTCATTTTTAGTTTGATTGATGTGTATAAGCCCAGCTGTTAGAACACTGAGGCTGAATTAGGGAAGGAAAAAAAAAATGGCCTCATCTGTCCAGGTCCTCCTATTGTGTTCTTTTACCAATTATACTTTATGGGGAAAATCAGGTAGAGAAAATCTTTGGCAGTAATGAGGCAGCTGCAAAGGAGAAAATGAGCATAGTTAAATTCTAAGAGCACCTTGGTTTTGTATCCCTTGTTCATCAATTCTCTGCCTTCTTTTTTTTTTTAATTTTGGTTCACTTTCTCTGTCTACTGATTGTTTTTAATTTCTCGTTCGTCTTCTCTAGTTATATAAAATATCAATAAAACTGTTTTTACTGCATAAGTGATAGAGGTTATGGCTAAATGGTATTAGAATTATACTGTTCCAATTTTAAACTTTCTCTGGGAATTGACCCAGGTTTGAATCTGTCCTAAATTTTAGTGGACAGATTTTGATATAAAACATTCATACAAAACTCACTACTAGGAAAAAAAAGAGTCATTTAATAAAAGCCCAAACACATAACATCAGTAAAGTTAGAAAATATTCTGTTGTATCCATGAAAAAAAAAATGCACTGAATTGTAAACAGGCAAATGAGCATAAATCCAAGCGACTTTCCAACCCTGTGAGAATTGAATGGCCTCACAGAGGTGTTGACTCTGGCACTTGAGACTTCCCACTCTGACTGCAGAGCCAGTTGCAAATGTGTTTTCAGTCAAATATAATTACTGAAGAACACAAACATAATGTTTGCCATCCAAGACCTTTGCAACACGAAACCCCAGATTAGCTTGCACTGCAGGCCTTTTGAGTGAAGATCAGTCTGAAAAAATTTTGCGGGAAAGATGGTGTAGCTAACTACACAGTGGAATCTGACTCCAGATCTAGCTGGCCGAGCCTCTTATTTATAGGCACTACCCACAGCTATTACATGCTTGCCTCATTAATATGACAGAGGTGAACCAAGATAATGAGGAAGGTATTATCTCTCTGTACTGTAATATCAGTGTTATGTTTAATATTTTGGTACATAGGATTAACTTCATTTTCCAAGGAAGGATTTATATAATAATGAACTTAATCTGTGTTTAATAAGGTTTTCTTCCTTTGTGTTCACTATAATGTGGAAGTAATTTTAGTCTGTCTGCACAGAGGTCCCCACTGCCTCACATCACAGTACTGTATGTATCCGCAGAGCTCCAGCCAGCGTCACACAGTGGAACACATCATCTCTGGTTGCACATGGCTGACTGCCTCTGGAGATCAGCTTTAAACAAATGAAACAGTTCTTCCCCATTCAATACCACCTGATACACTGGGTTTTATTATAGTAATAGCTTACTAATTTCCATTAAATAAGTCTTTCTAGGAATACAATGTGCTTTATACCCTACTTTATCAAATTTATATAGTGTGCAAAGACATAATTTCCACATTATTAGAACAATTAGCATGCTTATCTGTGAAATAAACCCACATAAAAAGTTAAATTAGTAATAAGTAGATTTTGAAATGCAAGTATAGCCAATAAGGTTGTGTGCACAAAGGTGAAGATCTTGGTGGATCTAATGTTGACTTTTTAAAAAACTTTTTAAAATATGAGAATTACTGAAAGAAACTTCTTAGTAATTTAGTCTTTTCATTGAATCCATATTGGACTTTTGCAATATTGGTAAGTATAATGTATACTGTTAATGATAACTAATATATTCAGTTAATGAAAACTGCTAAGAGTAGATATAAAGTATTCTAATGTAATAATAATTATCTGAGGTAATGCATATTTTAGTACCTATTTTTAGTCATTCCATAAAGTATCTATACTTCAAAATATCATATTTGACATGGTAAATATATATATATATATATATATATATATATATATATATATATATATATGTGTGTGTGTGTGT
>NW_026007737.1:0-3950 GCF_001458135.2 Marmota marmota marmota
CTGTGCTGTCACTAAAACCTGTCCTCCAGTCAGATATGCAAATTGGGAGACTCTCTGTTGCTATTTTTCCTCTAAATTTTGATTCCACTTTACCATCCACTTGTTTTTATTCATTTTCAGAAGCCCTTAGGTTATATATATTTTTTGAATTTTCTCTAGAGTTTTTATTTTTTATTCTATTAATGTCAGTATGTTAGTGGTTTACCCCTCCACACTAGAAGTGGAATTCCCATGTCCTTAACTATAGTTTTCTCAGAACACCATCTCAATTGGAGTTCATCCTTTCTCTCCTGTGAATTACATCTGTAGCTTGTTTATATTGTGCATTTAGTTTGTAACTTACTACATAAATTTTAATTACCTCTTGACATTTCTATCCTCACAAAACACTAGAACAAAATGTTTTTTCCCTTATATCCATAGTACTACTTGTTACAGTATTTTCTCATTTTAAACTACGGAAGAGAACTGCAGGCTAATTTCAGAAAAGAAATGGAATATGTAAAGATTCTTTGGAAGGTGAGAATATCACAATTTTAAAGATCTAAAAGAAGCATGTTATGATTAAAGCACAGAAAGAAAAAGAGTGTGTACTAAGAGATAAAAAGGACCCACATCCTACAGTTTTTTAACACCCTAACAAGGGTGCTAAATCTTAACAAAGATTTTGTTTTCATATGAAAAGCAATTAGAAGTATTTTAAGCCAGGTAAAGTGGGGCAGTAACAGATCAAGCTTTTTCTCAAAGATTTTCTGTGTATGGTGACTGGATAGCTAGTGAACCAGAATTAATGGAGGTGTGACAGTAAGGAAGCTGCTGTGTAAGTCAAAGGAAGAAAAAATACTTCAGAATGGGGTAGACATAGAAAAAAGTGGACAGATTAAAGAGGCATTTATTGCATGCTAGCTTCAAACTCCAGGATAGACTGCTAGCATCTGGAAAAAATTGTGACAAAGTAAACATAAATTGCAGTAGATTAAAATCAAAATCAATAATGTACAAGTACTATACAATTGAAACCAGAGGAAACCTATTGAGACATAAGTAAGTATAAAAATTCATTGTACTCCCAGAATGTCTGCACTGGATTTGGAAGCAGAATGCTTGTACCCATTAGGAAGCTAAGCAGCCATCAATCTATTAGATAAGTGCTGCATATTCAGACATTCAAAGACCAATTTTCCATTCCCCATCATCCATATTATTTTCTTTTTAGTTCAGAAGTTGTAACAGAAAGTTGATAGTGTATTATTCTTTGGACAAAGAAAAGTATGATAAGTGAAGACTGAAAGAGAAAAAAAATCATGGTACTAGTGCATATTTGGGATTGAAGTATTTTATGCTCTCTCTCTCTGTTTTGAGTGTCAAAAATTCAGAGATTAGGAGTAAAAGATATACTTTAAGTTCATAACTGTAATAGATGAAATCCTGATAAAATCTTAGAACCATAGGTGGATATATGCCTTTTGACATACTATTTACTTGTAGATCTTAGAAGGTGATTTGATTAATATTAAGGTAGCCAATTTTAAACAAGTTTCATTCTAGACACTATCTGTTGGTCAAAATATGGTCATGAAAAAGGAAAAGAAAACCTTCTAGAACAAGGGAAAGGGATTAGGGAGCATTATCTCTATGATTTAAAGAAAAAAATAAGACCTATGAGAACACATTTTTCATATTAAGCAAGAATCAAAAGCTATGAAAAATTAAAAAAAATATATAAATCACAATGGAATGGAATAAATAGAGAAAAATGAACTAGATTATAGGAGAAATAACTAGCTTACTAGTGAGCATTGCAAGAAAACTAAAAAATGCAGTTGAAAATTAAAATAAAAATTCCAACTGAATGTAGCACATAAAAGACAATAGATATGAAAGAAAATTAATGCAACTTCAAGCTAGATACTCTTTAAAAAAGAAAATGAAAGGAATTGTGCTAAAGCAATAATCAAATGTGTAATTAAGGCAGCATCTATTCAATAGGCAATTTTAAAGTTTCAATATTTAGATGAATAACCTATGATATTACCAGAAAAATCATCAAAAGGTAACCTACACATTGAGAAATTTCACCCCAAAATTTGAAATAACTAGTTTAAAGACAAAACATCCAAACAGAAAAGACACTACTTAAAAGGAAAACATTGTCTACTCTCAGAAGTTTGCTCTTAAACACCAAATATTGGAATATGAGAAAAACAAATATATATAGAATAAGATGTAAGAAATTGATAACAAGCTTTTGTTTTATTCTCAGTTCTAGTACATACAATGCACATAGCAAACAGAAATTCCCAGTAAGCTGGAGTTCAGAAAACAGATCACCCATGTGATATTTAAAAACTGCTTGCACACACATATCTCAAGCAAATTAACTAAAATGAAGAATATATAAATGAAGAACTCACATTATGAAGAAATTTTAGAGTGATCATTAAACTCAGATAATCTCAGGTGGCTGAGGCCAGGAGGATCACAAGTTCAAAGCCAGCCTCATCAACTTAGTGAGACGCTGTCTCAAAATAAAACATGAAAATGGCTGGGGATGTGGCTCAGTGTAGGGGTTCTGTGTTTGGGATTGGGTTCTCTGCTAAAGTTCCTGATTGTGGCATGCTTGGTGACTAGGAAGTTTCTGTGCAAAGACACAGAATGCCTGACTGTTGGGAAACTCCTGTGCAAATACACAGGAAACCTGGCTGCTGTAGCAGTCTTTTCAGTTTTGACTCTCATCTCAGGCACACAGCTCATGGGAATACAGGGGCTTGTAGGTATTCTGAACATGGAAATGTACAGGGAAGCATTCCTCTGGTGAGCAAACTTCTGGGGGGTAACAGGCACTCTTGTCTTCCGCCCTTGGAATGCCCAGCAGTTTCTCCTTGAAGCCAGTAAGCTATACAAGTGCAATATCTAGTTCTATGGTAATGTCCTTAGAGAAAAGGGCTCTGTGTCTTAATCAGCCTGAACTCTGATCTCAATTATCTAGCACCTGAGGTTAAAGGAATACTAAATAATAATGTAGTCATGGTAGGGAACAACCTAAAGGAACTTTTGATATAAATAAATGTAACTGCTTGGAGGAGCAGCCACTTCTTTTCCTGCCTCCATATCTTTTCCTCTGTGTCTCTTTTTAGTTTCCTTATAGCTCACTGGTTAAGTGCCTTTGGGTTCAATCCCTGGTATATATAAAAAAAAAAAAAACCCAGATACTCATGTATCTATATTTCAATATTTAAATTGAATTTAAAATTGAATTCAAATAAAAAATGTTGCAACCTACTATTGTGTCTTTTCTTCTGCACTCCCCTCACTTGTCAGGAAAAAGACCAAAAGTTCTGTCTCAGTTCAGGGAGCCAATTTACTTTCTCTATTGGGGATATCACCCAGAGCATTAACTGGCTTGCCTCCCACTTCAAATCTAAGAGCATAATATGAAATCATGATCCTGTGAGTATGGAGACCCAAAAGGACAAAGAGAACATGTAAGGGAAAAAGGCATGGCTAGCTGGTAGTGTTCTCCCTTAAATTAAATAGTTATTAAGAAATTAGTATCCCGCATTCTGAGTGAGGCCCAATTCTCTCCACCATGAACATTTACTAACTTTGACTCAGCACAGACAGACCAGTATTTATTACAAGAAATATATCTAAGGGTTTCAAGGTCTCCCAACATAACAGTTTAGTCCCAAGGTCATGGAAGGAGGGGTTTGAACTGATGACTGCTAGAGGCTCCAGGATCAGGGAGCCATCCCCCCTAGCCAAAGAAACAGTTTCCTTCATGCTGATGCCCATGTTCTGTTTTTTTCATTTTTGTTGTTGTTGTTGTTGTTCAAAGGGGAGCCTTGACCTCGAAAGTAATACCATAAGCCGACCAAATCACAGATGAGAAAAAAGAAGACACCTGATAATTTTCTACATCCAAACCCGGCCTGATTACCAGCTGGAGG
>NW_026007738.1:0-3950 GCF_001458135.2 Marmota marmota marmota
TTTCTCTTAGCAAGAGAAACAATAAAAGAGGTAAATAGGGAGCCTACATCATGGGAACAAATTTTTACTCCTCACACTTCAGATAGAGCCCTAATATCCAGAGTATACAAAGAACTCAAAAAATTAAACAATAAGAAAACAAATAACCCAATCAACAAATGGGCCAAAGACCTGAACAGACACTTCTCAGAAGAGGACATACAATCAATCAACAAGTACATGAAAAAATGCTCACCATCTCTAGCAGTCAGAGAAATGCAAATCAAAACCACCCTAAGATACCATCTCACTCCAGTAAGATTGGCAGCCATTACGAAGTCAAACAACAACAAGTGCTGGAGAGGATGTGGGGAAAAGGGTACTCTTGTACATTGCTGGTGGGACTGCAAATTGGTGCGGCCAATCTGGAAAGCAGTATGGAGATTCCTGGGAAAGCTGGGAATGGAACCACCATTTGACCCAGCTATTGCTCTTCTTGGACTTTTCCCTGAAGACCTTAAAAGAGCGTACTACAGGGATACTGCTACATCGATGTTCATAGCAGCACAATTCACAATTGCTAGACTGTGGAACCAACCCAGATGCCCTTCAATAGATGAATGCTTGTTTTACTTTAGCTAATGAAACACTGGTCTTTTTCTTTGTTTAACTCACCAAAATGTTCTTCTTTTTGTCAGTGTGGCTCAGCCTGCAGATTGAGAATTGCAGAATCAGCTTCTAAGATATGAATTCACAAGCAAGGCTCTATTAAGAGCTGGAAAGGAACTGGGGAAACAGAACATGAAATGGGTAAGAAATGGGAAAAGTTAAGTGAAGTCCTGCCAAGGGTGGCCTTAACCTGACCTTAACAAGGATTTTCTAGAATGTTCTTTATATTTCAGAGTTGTTCTGAACTGAGATGGATATATAAATTCCTAGAGGCTTCCTGATTGCTGTACAAGGCAGACAAAGGAGGTTCTAGTAGCCTAAGGAGAATCCTCTGAAAAAGAATTGTATATGTTGATTATTGGTAATAAAAGCACAAAATGTGGTTCCCTCCCATCTGCCCCACCTTTCTGGCCAGTATCAAGCTCTTTGATACTGTTGGACAGTATCAAATGGATAGCGCATCCATTGTCCAAAATATCAACAGAAATGGGTGGGAATTCTGATATCATGACCATTTAGCACTTTCAATGGGAATGTACAGTTCTGGGGTGCTTGCCTTTTGTTCCTGCTTTATCACTACTTCATAGACAATAGTCTGAAATATCAATGCAACTTTCAAAGTTATTTGATTAACTTCAAGGGGCACAGGACTCAGTACTTGTCAATTTTCTACTATCGATTCCTATGCGATTACTCCATTATTATGCCATAGTTTTCTGTGTGCAGAAGTGTGAGCAAACTATGTTAGTGCCCTCTGCAGCAGAATGTGCCCTTGTGAGTTAACACTGTCAAGAATGAAAGACACCAAAGAAGTTATCACCGGTATTGCAAGCTTTTTCTCTGTGCTTTAATTTTGAAGCAGAGCATTAGCTTTGACATTTTTCAGTTGATAGGTTTTTTTTCTAGATATTCTTTGGGGATTTCAAAGTAGGCCTAAAAGGCTTTTTGAAGGATGAGGAAATGAAGCTTTTATATTTGTTATTTCCATTGCAGCTATTATTGAGAAAATTAGCTCTATGGAAAGAGAACAGAACAAACAACACAAGATTACTTTTCAGTGTCTCAAACAAGACTTCTGAGAATGTGTTGTGCTCTTTGCATCATTCCCAAAAAAAAAAAGAAAAGAAAGGAAAAGAAAATATGGGAGGAGGAGATGATTCATTTTTTCCCCCCAAACAGCATTAGCCAAAGCCAAAATTATCTAGAAGGGTAAATTAAGAACATTAGCTTTCATGAAAATATCTGATGTTAAAGATGAGCTAAACATATACTTTCATCTGGGAACGCAGAGCCCAAAATGACTTAGCTTACAACTCTCTAAAGCTGGATCTTTACATGGTAAAAAATTCCAGAATAAGCTCTTTGTGAGTATCCTGTGATAAACCCACCACGGCAACATTCTTGGGACAGTTCAGACTCAGCCTAAGTAAAGTGAATCCTCCTCATACCTGAAAAAGCAAGAGGTAAGATCACGCAAGAAAAAAGTTTTTAAAAAGTGCTTTAATTATTGACTTAACATCTTACGCAAAATAGCTGGTCATGTTGGTAGATGCCTATAATCCTAGCAACTAGATGCTCATCCTAGAGATTCACAAGTTCAAAGCCTACCTGTGTAGCTTAGCAAGAAACTGTCTCCAGATAAAAATAAATAAATAAAAATACATGCAGCTCAGTGGAAAAGTATCCTTGGATTCTATCCCAGTAACCCTCCACACACAAATTATATAAAATAAAGTGAGCTAGCTATTTCCAACTGTAAGAGGAAATAATTTCTTCCTTTGCATTTGTAAATTCTGGACACACTTCTGTTATTGAGCTCTCTATCTCCTTCTTAGCAATTTTCTTGCAAAATCACATTTGTCACACATTAACAAAGGGAAATATTTCCATTTGCAGCAAAGAACAGGTGACACAAAAGCGATATTGGTAGAAAGATTATAGAATTCTTCTCTTATAATAACCAAGTAAGGAGTATTTTGGTGTGAATATGTTTATAATTCTTACAAGTTTTATGTGCATACACGTTATCATATATTGTTAGATTAATCCTGTTATTTATGAAATATCCCTTCTTGTCTAGGAATATTTTTATATTAAATTCTAACTTCAGTGATATTTATATGGTCATTCCAATTCTTTTCCTGCATTTTTTGTATAGTATATATTTTTTTATCTTTTCATCATATTTTACTCCTTCAACATACAGTATGACTTTTTAAGTAGCATTTAGGAATTTCATGCTTTCCATTGAATCTAACAATTTCTGCCTTTTGATTGAAATATCTAACCCATTCAATTTTATTGTGATTATGGATAAGATTGGGTTTACATCTAACGTTTTCGTATTTGTTTTCTATTTTCTATTGTGTATTTTTTATTAATTGCTCTACAAATATTTCTGAATGTACAAGCTTTATTCCTCTGCTGATTTTAACTACATTGGTTCACTATGTAACTGATTCTACTACAGATCGTAGTAGAAACATTTGATTCTTGTGTTTCCTTTTTTGTTTTTCTATCAGCTTCTGCTGGTGGGTGATTTTTTTTTTTTAAAGTGTATGTGCATTAAATATAGAAATTTGAGCTCCATTTTAGCTTCTCTGCTGATTTTAAAGTATTTTTGAAATACTTAAAAACAGAGAAATAAAAGCTATATAAAAGTATTCAATAGAAATTGTAGAGCATTAAGGTATTATAGTCAAAATAAAAAATCTGCAAGAGAAGCTGATCAATAGATATAAGAAATTGGGGTAATAATAAATGAATTCATTCTAAGTTTGAACAATACATATTGTCCAATCTGAAGAAAAGAGAAAAATATTTAAAGGAAAACAAACATAGCAACATCAAACATAGCGAAGTCCATGTAATGAAAACACCAAAACACCGTAACAAAAGAAAAGGGAAAGGACTTTAAAAAATTATGGCTAACAATTTTATGAATTTGATGAAAAAATTAATCTAGAGATACACAAATCTTCACAAACTCCAAGCAATATAGATCTAAAAAGAATCACATACAAGTTCATTATTTGGGAGATTGCTTTTTTTTTTTTTGTATGAGTTTTGCACCTCTTCTCTTAAATTTATTCCTAAGTGATTTATTCTTGACTAAATGGGATTAATTTCTTAATTTTGCTTTTAAAGTTTTCATTATAAGTATGTTAAATACAAAATTTTGTACATTTTTCTTTTACCCACAACTTTACTAAATTAAAATATTTCTTCTAATAGTTTTTAGTGAATTTCTTAAAATTTGTATTTATATATATATATATATATATATATATATATATATATAT
>NW_026007739.1:0-23731 GCF_001458135.2 Marmota marmota marmota
AAAAGAACATTATCCAAGAGAATTTTAGGAAAAAAAAATCAGGGGAAATAGGCATGTACTGAAACACCTCTCCCAATTGTTTTGTCAGATTTTTTTTTTTTTGATACTGGTTAGGATTCATCGGTCCCTACTAGGCACACCAAGTTTTGGACTTCTATGATCAAAGGTTCTCTAAACAGCTTAGGGTTAGGGTTATGTTTAGGGCTAGGGTTAGAAATAGTGTTAGGGTTAGTGTTAGTTTTGTTCAAATTTCTTTGATACCAGGCAGGATTCATCTTTTACCTAGCCTTACTATGTTCCCCAGGTTTGGGCCTTCTCTGTTCAATGGTACACTGTCAGGAACAGTTTGAATTTTAAGGCTTAACTTTATCTTGACTTATATGGGTAATTGGAAATGGAGCTAGATAACAAACAGAGTTGGTGTTAGCTGCTTGAAACTTCACACACTCAATCAGTTCTCTGTGGGCACTCTCTGATTTATTCCTTGTGAATATAGCCCTACGCTGAAGAATGCAAAACATAGGTTAAGGTTTAGGGTGATGTTTAGAGCTAGGTTTAGTGTTAGGGTAAGAGTCAGGGTCAGGGTTAGTTTTAGGGTTAAAGTTAGGACTCGAATTAGGGCTTAAGTTAGGGCTAGATGTAGGCTTAGGGTTTGGTTTAAGCTAAGGGTTAGGGTTAGGGCTATGGCTCATTTTTTTATGGCTAGGGCTTGTTTTAGGGCTGGATTTGGGATTAGTTTTAGGTTTAGGTCTAGAGTTAGGGTGAGGTTTAGGCTTAGGGTTAGAGTTAGATTTAGAGTTAGGGTTAGATCTAGGGCTAGGGTTATGGCTAGGGCTAGGTTTCTGATAAGGGATAGGATTAGAACTAGGGATATGGCTAGGACGAGTCTTAGAGTTAGATTTAGGACTAGGCTTAGTGTTAGGGTTAGGGTTACAGTTAATTTAGGGTTAGGATTAGGGCTAGGGTTAGTGTTAGGTTTAGGCCCAGGGTTAGGGCTAGGGTTAGGTTTAGCATAGGGATTAGGGTTAATTTTAGGGGAATTTGTGGCATATAGCTAGATTTAGGGCTAGGGTGAGGGTTAGACTTAAGATTAGGGCTAGGGTTAGTGTTTGGGTTAGGATTAGGCTAGTTTTAGGGCTAGGGTTTCTGTTAGGGTTAAGGCTAGGGCTAATGTCAGGTCTAGGGTTATGGTTAGGGATAGTTTTAGGGTTAGGTTATGTTAGGTCTAATGTAAAGGTTATATTTATGGTAACGGTCAAGTTTAGACCTGGGGTTATTATTAGGGTTAGGGTCAGGGTTAGCATTCGATTTAGGTTAAAATTTAAGGTTAGTGCTTGAATTAGTGTTAGGGTTAGGCTTAGGGTTAGGGTAATGGATAGGGTTAATTTTAGGTTACAGTTAAGTTTTAGGGTAATGGATGGGTTAGGTTTAGTGATAGGGTTAGGGTTAGCATTAGGTTTAGCATTATGTTTAGTGTAATGGATAGATTTAGAGCTAGAGTTAGGGCTAGATTATGGTT
This sequence comes from Marmota marmota marmota, assembly GCF_001458135.2. NCBI lineage: Eukaryota > Metazoa > Chordata > Mammalia > Rodentia > Sciuridae > Marmota > Marmota marmota. The sequence continues at coordinate 1,520 of NW_026007739.1, forward strand.
TGGATTAAGTCTATGATTGAATTAAGTCTATGGTTTATAAATAGGGCTAGGGTTTGGTTTAGGGTAAGTGTTAGGTTTAGGGCTAGGGTTATGGTTAGGTTAGGGTGAAGGGTTAGTGATTGAGCTAGGCTTAGGGCTACGGTGATAGTTAGGTTTATTTTTAGGTATAGGATAATGTTTATTGTTAGGGTTTGGTCTAGGGTTAGGATTATGGCTAGAGTTTTCATTAAGTTTACCATTAGTTTTAGGGTAATGAATAATGTTAGATTTAGGATTAGGGTTAGGGTTAGGGTATGGGTTAGGGCTAGTGTTAGGATTAGGTTTAGTGTAAGGCTTAATGTTTCAGCTAGAGTTAGGGCTATGGTGATGGTTAGCTCTAGGGTTAGGTCTAGGTTTACATTTATGTGTAGGGTTAGGTTAGTGTTAGGGATAAGGTTATAATTAAGGCTAGGCTTAGGGTTAGGGTAATTGATAGGGTTAGAGCTAAAGTTCAGGCTAGGATTAAGGTTAGAATTAGAGCTAGGCATATGGTTATGGTTAAGGTTAGGGCTAGGTTTATGTTTAGGGTAAGGGTTTGACTTTGAACTAGGGTTAGGTCTAAGGCTAGGGTTAGTTTTAGGACTAGGGTTAGGGTTAGGTTTATGCTTAGGGCTAAGTTTAGGCCTAGGATTAGGGCTAGGTTTTGTGTTAGGTTGAGTGCTAGTGTTAGGACTGTGCGTAATATAAGAGCTAGGGTTATGCTTAGTGCTAGTTTTAGGGTTAGGGTTATGTCTAGGTCTAGGGTTAGGACTAGGTTTTAGGTTAGGGTCAGGTTTAGAGCTAGGTTTAGCGTTAGGGTTGGAGTCAGTGTTCAGGATAGGGTTAGGGTTATAACTAAAGCCAGAATTAGGACTAGTGTTAGGTCTAGGGGTAGGATAAGTGTTTGGTTTGGTTAAGGGTTATTGTTAGGGCTAGAGCTAGGTTTTTGTTTAAGTCTAGGGCTAGACTTATAGCTATATTTAGGATTAGCTTTTTATCTAGGTCTAGTGTTAGGGATAGGGATAGGTATAGGTATAGGGTTACCAGTAGTGCTAATGTTAGGATTTGGTTTAGGGTTAGGGTCAGGATTATACGTAGGGTTACTGTTAGGGTCAGAATAACAGTCAGGGTTAGAGTTAGAGCTAGAATGAGGGCTAGGGTTAGGACTAGTAAAACATTTAGTGTTTAAGTCAGGCTAAGGATTAGGGTTAGGACTAGTGTTCGCATTTGGGTTAGGGTTTGGCTTAGGGTAAGGGAAAGGGCTAGAGCTAGGGTAGGGCTAGGTTTAGGGTTAGGGTTAGGGCTAGGGTTAGGGCTCAGATTATGGGTAGGATTTGTGTTAGGGTTAGGGCTAGTGTTATGAAAACGACTAATGTATGAACTAGGGTTATGATTAGGGCTAGTTTTAGGGTTAGAGTTAAGGCTAGGTCTCTAGTTATGGTTAATTTAAGGTTAGGGTTAATTTAAGGTTAAGGTTAGGAATAATGTTAGGGTCAGTGTCAGGGTCAGGGTTAATTTTAGAGTTAGGATTAGGGCTATGTGTAGGGTTAAGTTTTGGTTTAGGTTATGGGTTAAGGTCAGGGATATGGCTTCATTTTCTTTTATGGCTAGGGCTAGGTGTAGGATAAGTTTAGGCTTAGCATTAATGTTAGGGCTAGTGATAGGGTTTGGTACAGGATTATGGTTATGGTTAAATTTAGAGTTAGGTTTAGAGTTAGGTTTAGATCTAGGGTTAGGGCTAGAGCTAAGGATAAAACTAGGGATAGGGCTAGGGAAAGAACTAATTTTAGTCTTAGGGCTAGTGTTGGGGTTACAGTAGGACTAAATTAGGGCTAGGATTAGCGTTAGCCTTAGTGTTATTGTTAGGCCTAGGGTTCAGTCTAGGGTTAGGTTTAGGTTTAGGGTTAGGCTTAGGTTTAGGGTTATGGTTAGGTTTAGGGTTATTGTTAGGTTTAGGGTAAGGGATTGGGTTTTAGCTAGGTTTAGGTCTAGAACGAGGGTTAGCATTATGGTTAAAGGCCAGGCTATGTTTTGGGTTAGGATTAAGGCTAGGTTTAGGGCTAGGATTAGGTCCAGGGCCAATTTCAGGTTCAACATTAAAGTTAAAGATAGTTATGGGTTAGATTTATGATTATGTCTAGTGTATAGGTTAGGTTTAGGGTTAGGTTCAGGTTTAGAGCTAAGGGTATTCTTAGGGTCAGGGTTGCGATTAGTGTGTGGGATAGGTTGAGTTTTAAATTGAGGGCTTGAATTAGCATACGTTTAGGTTTAAGGTAATGAAGGGTTATGTTTAGGTTTCAAGTTATATTTAGGGTAATGGATAAGGTTAGGATTAGGGATAAGGTTAAGTTTAGGCCTAGGGTTAGCATTAGGTTAGGGTTATGGTTAGGGTAATGGATAGGGTTAGATCTAGGGTTAGAGCTAAGGTTATGGTTATTGTTATTTACAGGGTTAGGGTTAAGTTTGGGTTTAAAGTTAAAGCTCAGGTTAGGGCTCAGTTTAGGGCTAGGTTTGGGTTAAGTTAGGGCTAGGGTTAGGGTTACAGCTAATATAAATACTAGGGTTATAATTAGGGCTAGTTTTAGGGTTAGGGTTAGGGCTAGGTCTAATGTTAGGTTTATGTTTAGGGTCAAGGTGATGTTTAAATCTAGGTTTAGTTTTAGGGTCAGAGTCAGTGTCAGAATTTATATTAGGGTTAAGCTTAAAACTCAAATTAAGGCTAGGGTTATGGCTAGGTGTAGGGTTAGGGTTTTGTTTAGGTTAAGATTTAGGGTTCGGGCTATGGCTCTGTTTTGTATTAGGGCTAGGGCTAGAGTTAGGGCTAGTTTTAGGAGTAGCGTTAGGGTTAGGGTAAGGGCTAGTGTAAGGTTTAGGTTTAGGCTTAGCATTGGGGTTAGATTTAGAGTTAGGATTAGATATAGGGTTAGGTCTAGGGCTAAGGAAAGGGTTAGGGTTAGACCTAGGTTTAGGGTTCCGGTAAGGGATAGGGTTAGAACTAGTTTTATGGCTAGGGTGAGAGTTAGCCTTAGTCTTAGTGCTAGGGTTAGGGTTGGGGTTAAGAATAGGGCTAATTTAGGTCTAAAATTAGGGCTAGGGTTAGGGTTATGACTAAGGCTATGTTTAGGGCTAGTATAAGGGCTAGGGTTTGTGTTAAGGTTAGGGCTAGGATTTTGTTTAGGGCTAATGTCAGGTCTAGGGTTATGGTTAGGGATAATTTTAAGGTTAGTTTATTGGCTAGGTCTAGTGAAAGAGTAAGGTTTAGTGTAGGGTCAGGTTTAGAGCTAGGGGAGTTATTAAGGTCAGGGTCAAGGTTGGGGTTTGGTTTAGGTTTGATTTTAGGGTTAGTGCTCAAATTAGCATAAAGTTTAGGGTTAAAGTAATGATAGGGTTAGATTTAGGGTTCAGGTTAGGTTTAGGGTAATTGATAGGTTTGCGGTTAGAGATAGGGTTAGTGTTAGGCCTAGGGTTAGCATTAGGGTAAGGTTTAAGTTTAGAGTAATGGATACAGTTACATTTAAGTTTAGGGCTAGGGTTATGGTTAGGATTAGGTCTTGAGTTAGGTTTAGGCCTAGGGCTAGCATTAGGGTAAGGGTTATTGTTAGGGTAATGGATACAGTTAGAGCTAAGATTAGAGATAGTGTTATGGTTAAGATTAGGTCTTGAGTTAGGGTTAAGGTGAGGGTTAGAACTAGAGTTATGGTTAGGATTATGTTTAGCTTAAGGGTTAGGTTCTGAGCTGTGGTTAGGGCTAGAACAAGGGTTAGGTTCAGGGTTAGATCCAGGGATAGAATTAGAGTAGGTTTAGAGTTAGGGTTAGGGTTAGGGCTAGGGTTATCGTTTTGGTTTAGCATTAGGGTTAGGGTAATGAATACAGTTAGATATAGGTTTAGGGTTAGGGATAGGGTTATATTTAAGTTTAGGGTTAGGGTTAGGGCTATGGTTATGTCTAGGTTTATGGTAAGGGTTAGGGTTTGAGCTATGGATAGATTATAGAGAATGTTAGATTTAGGGTTAGTTCTAGGGTTATTTTTCTGTTTAGGTTAAGGGTTATGGTTAGGGTTAAGGCTCTTATTACCATTAGGTTTAGGTTTAGGGTTAGGGTAATGAGTATTTTTAGAGTTAGGGTTAGGGCTAGAGTTAAGTTTAGGATTAGGACTAGGGTTAGGTTTAGATTTAGGGATAGTTCTATGTTTATGTTTATGGTAAGGGTTAGGCTTTGAGCTAGGGTTCGAACTAAGGTGAGAGTTAAATTGGGTTAGGGCTAGGGTTAGGGATAGGTTTACACTTAGGGCTAGGTTAAGGCCTAGAATTAGCTCTAGGTATTGTGTTAGATTTAGGCCTAGGGTTAGGGCTGTGGGTAATGTAAGTGCTAAGATCATGATTAGGGCTAGTTTTAGGGTTAGGGTATGGCTAGGTCTAATGATAGGTTTAGATTTTTGGTTAGGGTCAGGTTTAGAGGTAGGTTTACCCTTGAAGGCAGGGTCAGTGTTCGGATTACAGTTAGATTTAGGGTTACAACCAGAATTAGGACTAGGATTAGGTCCTGGGGTAGGGTTAGTGTTTGGTATAGGGTATGGATTATTGTTAGAGATAGGATTAGATTTTTGTTTAGGTCTAGGGGTAGAGTTAAAGCTAGATTTAGGATTAGGTTTAGGTCTAGAACTAATTTTAGGGTTAGGTTTAGGTGTAAGGTTACAAGTAGGGCCAGTGTTAGGATTTGGTCTAGGGTGAGGGGTTGTTTTAGACCTAGGGTTAGTGTTAGGGTCAGAATTAGGGTCAGGTTTAGTGTTAAGGTTTGGGATAGGATTAGAGCTAGAATGAGGGTTAGGGTCTGGACTATTAATGGAATTAAGATTTTGGTTAGCCTAAGGATTAGAGATAGGTCTAGGGTTACCATTAGGTTTAGGTTTTTGCTTACAATAAGGGATAGACTTAGAGCTATGGTTAGGGCTAGAGTTAGGATTAAGTTTATGGTTAAATCTAGGTTTAAGTCTCGGATTAGGGCTAGTTTTTGTGTTAGGGTTAGGACTAGGGTTAGGACAATGGCTAATGTAAGAACTAGGGTTACATTTAGAGTTAGGGTTAGGAGTAGGTTTAGTGTCATGGTTAGGTTTACAGTTAAGGTGATATTTATAGCTAGGGATAGTGTTAGGATATGAGTCAGAGACACTGTTAGTTTTAGGGTTAGGGTTAGGACTCAAATAAGGGATAGGATTAATGTTAGGGTTCAGTTTAAGTTGAGGGCAGTGTTTCGAGCTAGGGTGACTATTAGGATATGGGCTGGGTCAGGGTTAGTTTTAAGGTTAGTGTTAGGAATTGAACTAAGGCTAGGGTAACTGTTCTGGTTCTGTTTAAGTTTAGGGTGGTGTTTAGAGCTAGGGTGAGTGTTAGGATATGAGTCAGGGTCAGGGTTAGTTTAAGGTTAGTGTTATGACTCCAATTAGGGCTAGGGTTAGGTCTAGTTGTGTGCTAGGGTTTAGATTAAGTTAAGGTTTAAGGTTAGGGCTATTGCTCAATTTTGTTTTATTCTTAGGCTTAGGGTTATGGCTAGGTATAAAATTAGTATTAGGGTTAGGTGTATTGTTAGTTTTAGGCTTACACTTAGGCTTAGGTTACGTTTTGGAGTAAGGGTTAGATCTAGGATTAAAGTTAGGTTTAGGGTGATAGATAGGGTTAGGTTTAGGATTCAGTGTAGGTTTAGGATAATGGAGAGATTTAGGGTTTGCAATAGGGTTAGGGTTAGGCCTAGGGTTAACATTAATAACAGGGTTATCATACGGGTAATGTATACATTAGAGCTAGGGTTATGGTTAGAATTAGGGCTAGAGTTAAGGTTAGGGTTTGGATTAGGGCTAGAAACCCTAGCTTAGAGAAGGGTTATAATTAGGTTTAGGGTAAAGGTAAGGTTTTGAGCTAGGGTTAGTTCTATGGTGAGGATTAGGTTTAGTGTTAGGTCTAGGGTTAGGATTATAGTAATGGTTAGGGTTAGGTTAAGGGTTAGGGCTAGTGTTTTTATTAGAGTTAGGTTTAGATTTAGGGTAATAGATTGGATTATATGTAAGTTCAGCTTTAGGGTTGAGTTTAGTTTTAGGGCTAGGTTTACTAATGGGTTTAGGGTAAGGGTTAGGGTTTGAGTTAGGGTGAGGTTTATGGCAAGGATTAGGTTTAGGGTTATGTCTAGGGTTAGATTTATGGTTTGGGTTAGGGTTTAGTTTAGGGTTAGGGCTAGGGTTATCATTAGGTTTAGGGTTAGAGTTAGGGTAATTATTAGGGTTAGGGCTAGGGTTAAGGTTAGGATGAGTACTAGGGTTAGGGTTATTGTTAGTGATAGGGCCAAGGTTTTGTATAAGCTAAGGTTTAGGCTTTGAGCTAGGGTTAGGGTTACGGTAGGACTAGGGTTAGGGTTAGGGTTATGTTTATGGTAAGTTTAGGCCTCTGATTAGGACTAGGTTTTGTGTTAGGTTTAGGCCTACATTTAGTGCAATGGGTAATGTAAGATCTAGGGTTCTAATTGCAGTAGTTTTTTGGATAGGGTTATGGCTAGGTCTAGTGTTAGGTTTAGATTTTGGTTTAGGGTCAGGTTTAGAGGTAGGTTTACCTTAAAGGCATGGTCAGTGTTCAGATTAGTGTTAGAGTTAGGGTTACAACCAGAATTAGGACAAGGATTAGGTCCTGGGGTAGGGTTAGTGTTTGGGTTAGGGTAAGGATTATTGTAAGGGCTAGGACTAAATATTTGTTTAGGTCTAGGGGTAGAGTTAAAGCTAGATTTAGGATTAGGTTTAGGTCTAGAACTAATTTTAGGGTTAGGTTTAGGTATAAAATTACCAGTAGGGCCAGTGTTAGGATTTGGTCTAGGGTGAGGGTCAGGTTTAGTCCTATAATTAGTGTTAGGGTCAGAATAAGGGTGAAAGTTAGGATTAAGTTTTGGGTTATGGTTGGAGCTAGAATGAGGACTAGGGTTAGGGCTAGTAATAGGGTTAGTGTTTGGTTTAGGCTAAGGATTGGGATTAGGACTAGGATTAGCATTATAGGTAGGGTTTGGCTTAGTGTAAGGGATAGGGCTAGAGCTAGGGTTAGGGCTAGTGTTAGGGTTAGATATAGGGCTAGGGTTAGGGTTAGGTTTAGATTTAATTCTAGTGTTAGGGCTCAGATTAGGGCTATTTTTGTGTTAGGATTAGAGCTAGGGTTAGGGCTATGACTAATGTAAGAATTAGGGTTATGATTAGGGTTACTTTTAGGGTTAGGGTTTGGGCTAGGTCTAGTGTTAGCATTAGCTTTAAGGTTAGGATGATATTTAGAGCTAGGTTTAGTGTTTGGATATGAGTCTGGGTCAGGGTTAGTTTTAGTCCTAGGACTCAAATTTGAGCTAGGGTTATGGCTAGTTGTAGGGGACGGGTTTGATTTAGATTAAGGTTTAGGGTTAGAGCAATAGCTCGGTTTTGTTTTAGGGCTAGGGCTAAGGTTAGAACTAGTTGTGGGATTTTTTAGCAGTAGTGTTCAGATAGTGGGTATGTTGAAGTTTAGGCTTAAGGTTAGGTTTAGATTTAGAGTTATGGTTAGATCTAGTGTTAGGGTTATGCCTGGGGTTAGGGCTAAGTTTAGGGCTAATGTTAGGTTTATGGTAATGGATAGGGTTACAAATAGAAATAGGGCTAGTTTGAGAGTTAGAGTTAGTCTTAGGGCAAGGGTTAGGAGTTCCCTTAGGGTAGCACTAAATTAGGGCTAGGATTAGTGTTAGGGTTAGGCCTATGGTTATGGCTATGGTTAGGGTTAGTGTTAGTGTTAAGCTTAGGGTTAGTTTTAGGGGAAGGGATGGGGTTATAGCTAGGTTCAGGGCTAGGGCGAGAGTTAAAATTTGGGATAGGGCTAGGGTGAGGGTAAGGGTTAGGATTAAGGCTAGGTTTTGGACTAGGATCAGGGCTAGGGTTTGTGTTAGGTTTAGGCCTATATTAGGGCTAGGGATAATATGAGGTCTAAGGTTATTATGGTTAGGGATAGTTTCAGGTTTAGGTTTATGGCTAGGTATAGTGTAAGGATTAGGTTGAGGGATAGGGTCACTTTTAGAACTAGGGTATTGTTAGGGTCAGGGTTAGGGTTTGTTTAGGTTAAGGTTTAGTGTTAGGGCTCAAATTAGCATTAGGGTTAGGTTTAGGGTTACGGTAATGGATATGGTTAGGTTTAGGGTTCAGATTAGGTTTAGGGTAATGGATAGGGTTAGGGTTATTGACAAGGTTAGGGTTATCCTAGGGTTAGCATTAGGGTTTGGGTTAGGGTTAAGGTAATGGATAGGATTAGAGGTAGGTTTAGGGCTATGATTATGGTTAGGATTAAGGCTAGGTTTAGGATTCGGTTAAGGGTTAGGGTTAAAGCTAATGTTAGGGCTCAGATTAGGGCTACAATTTAGATTAGGTTAGGGCTAGGCTTAGGGCTATGGCTAATGTAAGATCTAGGGTTATGTTTTGGGTTAAATTTAGGGTTAATGTTTGGTCTATGTCTAGTGTTAGCGTTAACTTTAGGGTTAGTGTGATATTTATAGCTAGGGTTAGTGTTAGGATATAAGTCAGGGTCAGGATTAGTTTTAGTCCTAGGACTCAAATTAGAGTAAGGAGGTTATGGCTAGGTGTATGGTTATAGTTTAGGTTAAGGTGTAGGGTTAGAGCAATGGATCAATTTTGTTTTAGGGCTAAGGTTAGGGTTAGCGCTAGTTTTAGGATTAGCAATAGTGTTAGGTCTAGTGGTAGGGTGAGGTTTAGGCTTAGTGTTAAGGTTAGATTTAGAGTTATGGTTAGGTCTAGGGATTGGTCTAGGGATCGAACTAGGGCAAAGGTTAGGGCTTGTGTTAGGGTTATGGTAACTGATAGGGTTAGAACTAGAAATAGGGCTGGGGCGAGTGTTAAGAGTTAGTTTTAGGCCTAGGGTTAGGGGTAGGGTTAGGGCTAAATTAGGGCTAGGATTAGCGCTAGGGTTAGTGTTAGGTTTAGGCATATGGTTATGGTTAGAGTTAGGGTTAGTGTTAGGGTAAGGGTTAGAGTTAGAGTTAGGGGAAAGGATGGGGTTATAGCTTGATTCAGGGCTAATGCGAGGGTTAAAATCAGGGGTCGGGCTAGGGTTAGGGTTCAGGTTAGGATTAAGGCTAGGATGAGGACTACAGTTTGTATTAGGGTTAGGGCTAGTATTAAGGCTAGGGCTAATGTCAGGTCTAGGTATATGGTTAGGGTTAGTTTCGGGGTTAGGTTTAGGATAAAGGTCAGGTTTAGAGCTAGGTATATTATTAGTGTCAGGATATTGGTAGGGTTTGGTTTAGGTTAAGGTTTAGGGTTAAGGCTTGATTTAGTGTTAGTGTTAGGGTTAGGGTTAGGGTAATGGATAGGGTTAGGTTTAGGGTTCAAATTAGGTTAGAGTAATAAATAATGGTTAGTGTTAGGTGTAGGGTTAGCGTTAGGCCTTGGGTTAGCATTTAAGTTATTCTTATCTTTAGGGTAATGGATAGGGTTAGAGCTAAGATTAGGGGTAGGGATAAGGTTAGGATTAGGGCTAATATAGGGTTAGGCCTAGGGTTAATGTTAGGGTTAGGTTTCGGGTAAGTGTTAGCATTAGAGCTAGGGTTAGGTCTAGGGCAAGGGTTAGGGTTAGAGTTAGGTCAAGGTTTACAGTTAGGGTTCAGTTAGGGCTAGGTTTAGGGCTAGGATAAAGGCTATGTATTGTGGGAGGTTTATGGCTAGTATTAGGGCTATGGGTAATGTAAGAGCTAGGGTTATGTTTATGATTAGTTTTAGAATTAGTGTTATGGATAAGTCTAGTGTTAGGGTTAGGTTTTGGGTTAGGATAAGGTTTAGAGCTAGGGTTTGGCTTATGGTAAGGATCACTGTTTGGATGAGAAGTAGGTTTAATGTTAGGGCCAAAATTAGGACTAGCATTGGGTCTAGCTATAGGGTTAGTCTTTTCATTAGGTTAAGGGTTATTGTTAGGGCTAGTGCCAGGTTTTTGTTTAGGTCTAGCGCTAGATTTATGACTCTATTTAGGATTAGGTTTGGGCCAGTGCTAGTGTTATGGTAAGGTTTAGGTATAGTTTTACCGGTAGGGGTACTGTTTGGGTTCCATTTAGGGTTGGGGTCAGGGTTAGACCTAGGGTTAATGTTAGGGTCAAAATAAGGGTCAGGATAAGTGCTTGGGTTTGGGTTAGGTTTGGAGCTAGAATGAGGGCAAGAGTTAGGACTAATAAGAGTTAGGGTTTTGGGTAGGCTAAGGATTAGGGTTAGGACAAAGGTGGCATTAGGGTGAGGGTTTGGCTTAGGGTATGGAATAGTTTTAGAGGTACGGTTAGGGTTTGTGTTAGGTTAGGTTTAGTGCTATGGTTAGGGTTAAGGTTTAAACTAGGGTTAAGGCCCGGATTAGGGCTAGTATTTTTGTTAGCATTAGGGCTATGGATAATGTAAGAACTAGGTTTCCAATTAGAGCTAGTTTTAGGGTTAGAATTAGGATGATGTTTAGAGCTAGGGTTATTGTTATGGTCCAAGTCAGAGACAGGGTTATTTATAGGGTTTGGGTTAGGGCTCAAATTAAAGCTAGGTTTAGGTCTACATGTAAGGTTAGGGTTTTGTTTAGGTTAAGGGTTATGGCTATGGTTATGGCTTGGTTTGTTTTAGGGGTAGGGTAGGTTTAGAGCTATTTTTCCAATTAGCGTTTGGGTTAGGGCTACTGTTAGGGTGAGGTTTATGCTTAATGTTAGGGTTAGATCCATATTTAGGGCTAGGGTGAAGGTTAGGGCTAGGGTTGCGGCTAGTGATAGGGCTAAGTTTTGGTTTATGGTAAGGGATAGGTTTAGATCTAGGACTAGGGCTAGGGCGAGAATGAGACTTAGTCTTAGGGCTAGGGCTAGGGTTAGGTTTAGGGTTAGGCTAAATTAGGGCTAGGATTAGTGCTAGGGTTATTGTTAGGTTTAGGCCTAGGTTTAGGGCTAGTGTTAGGGCTAGGGTTAGGGTTAGAGTAAGGTATGAAGTTATAGCTAGGTTTAGGGTTAGGGCAAGGGATAAAATTAAGGTTAGGACTAGGGTTAAGATTAGGATTAGAATTAAGACTAGGCTTAGAGCTAGGATTAGAGCTAGGATTTGTGTTAGGTTTAGGGCTAGGGCTAATGACACGTCTAGGGTTATGGTTAGGCATAATTTTACAGTTAGGTTTATGTCTAGGTCTATTGTAATGGTGAGGTTGAGGGTTGGCATCAGGTTTACAGCTAGTGTATTATTTGGTCAGAGTCAGGGTTAGGGTACGGTTTAGGTTCACATTTAGGGTTAGGGCTCAAATTAGCATTAGGGTTAGGGTTAGGGTTAACATATTGATTATGGTTAGGTTTAAAATTCAGGTTAGTTTTAGGGTGATGGATAGGGTTAGGGTTAGTGATAGAGTTAGGTTAGGACTAGGGATAGAATTCAGGTAGGGTTATGCTTAGGCTAATGGATAGTATTAGATCTGCAGTTAGGGCTAGGATTATGGTTAGGTTATGGCTATGATCAGGGTTAGGCTTTGAGTTAGAATTTGGTTAGGGTTATTGTTAGGGTAATGGATAGTATTTGAGCTAGGGTTAGGGCTAGGGTTATGGTTAAAATTAGGGCTATGGTTCAGGTTAGGTCATGGTTAGAGTAATGAATAGGATTACAACTGTGGTTAGGGCTAGGGTTATGGTTAGGTTAGGGCAGTAATTAGGGTTATGCCTTGGGTTAGAATTCGGTTATGGTTATGCTTAGGGTAATGGATAGGATTCGAGCTAGGATTAGGGCCAGTGTTATGATTAAGATTAGGGCTATGGTTCAGGTTAGGTTTTAGTTTAGGACAAGGTTTAGGTTTAGAGTTAGTTTTTAGTTAAGTGTTAAGGCCCGAGTTAGGGTTAGGGTTAGTGTTAAAGATAGGGTGAGGGCTTGGATTAGGGCTAGGTTTTGGTTAGGTTAGGGCTAGTGTAGCACTCTGTCTAAAGTAAGATCTAGGGTTATGAATAGGGCTAGTTTTAGGGTTAGCATTAAGTCTATGTCTAGTGTTAGGGTTAGGTTTAGGTTCAGGGTGATGATTAGGGATAGGATTAGTGTTAGGGTCAGAGACAGGATCAATGTTACCTTTAGGGTTAAGGATAAGACTCGAATTAGGGCTAGGGTTAAGGCTAAGTGTAGGTTTAGGGTTTGTGTTAGGGTTAGGGTAAGAATTAGGGATAGGGTTAATGTCAGGTCTAGGGTTAGGGTTAGTGCTATGGCTCAGTTTTGTTTTAGAGACAGGGCTAAGGTTAGGGCTAGCTATAGGATTAGCAATAGTGTTATGGCTAGTGGTAGGTTGAGGTTTAGGCTTAGATATTTTGTTATGGTTAGACCTAGGTTTAGGGTTAGGTCTAGGATTAGGGCTAAGGTTAAGGCTAGTGTTAGGGTTACTGTAACAGATAGGGTTAGAACTAGAAATAGCACTAGGGTGAAAGGTAGAGTTTTTCTTTGGGCTAGGGTTAGGAGTAGGTTTAGGGTTAGGGCTAAATTAGGGCTAGGATTAGTGCTAGGGTTAGTGTTAGGGTTAGGCCTAACATTAGGACTAGAGTTAGGGTTAGTGTTAGGGTAAGGGTTAGGGTTAGAGTTAGGGGGGAAAATGGGGTTATAGCTAGGTTTAGGTCTAGTTTGATGGTTATACTTAGGGTTAGGGCTAGGGTTAGGGTACAGTTTAGTATTAAAGCTAGGTTTAGGGCTACGATGAGAGTTTGTGTTAGGGATAGGGATAGGATTAGGGCTAGGGCTAATGTCAGGTATAATATTATGGTTAAGGATAGTTTTAGTGTTAGGTTATAGCTAGGTCTAATGTAAAGACTAGCTTTAGGGTAAAGGTCAGGTTCAGAGCTAGGTGTATTATTAGGGTCAGGGTCAGGGTAGGGATTGGTTTAGGTTAAGGTCTAGAGTTAAGGCTCAAATTAACATTAGGTTTTGGGTAATGGATCGGGTTAGATTTAGGGTTCAGGATAGGTTTAGGGTTTTGAGTAGTGTTAGGGATAGCTATGCGGTTAGGTTTAGTCCTATTGTTAGCATTTGGGTTAGGCTTATATTTAGGGTAATGGATAAGATTACAGCTAGGGTTGGGGCTAGGTTTATGGTTAGGATTAGGGTTAGAGTTAAAGTTGGGGTTAGGGTTAGACTTAGGTTTAGGGGTAGATTTATGTAAGTGTTAGGGTTTGAGCTAGGTTTACGTCTAGGGCATAGAGAATGCACTGAGAACTAATTCACTTTGTCAAGTATCGAGCAGCTACCACAAACTCTGTTTCATGTAGAGTTCCAACTGCTTATCTTCCTAAACGAGAAAATGCATTGAAACCTACATGAGAATTAGGGTTAGAGTTAGGATTATGGTAATGAATAGGGTTGGGTTTAGGATTCAGTATAGGTTTAGGGTAATGTAGAGATTTAGGGTTTGTGATAGGGTTAGGGTTAGGGTTAGGGTTAGCATTAGGTATAGGGTTATCATAAGGGTAATGTATAGGGTTAGGGTTAGGGTTAGGGCTAGGGTTAGGGTTATTGTTAGGGATAAGGTCAGGGTTATGTTTAGGCCAAAGTTTAGGCTTTGAGCTATGGTTAGGTCTAAGGTGATGGTTAGGCTTAAGGTTAGGGCTAGGTTTAGGTTTAAGGTTATGCTTACACTAGGTTTAGGCTTGGATTAGGTTAGGTTTTGTGATAGGTTTTGGTCTAGTGTTAGTGCTATGGGTAATGCAAGATCTAGGGTTGTAATAAGGGCTAGATTTAGGGTTAGGGTTATGGCTAGTTCTAGTTTTAGGTTTAGTGTCATTTTTAGAGCTAGGTTTAGTGTTAGTGTCAGGGTCAGTGTTCAGATTAGAGTTAGGGTGAAAGCCAGAATCAGGAATAGGGTTAGTTCTGGTGGTAGTGTTATTGTTTGGTTTAGGTTAAGGGTTATTGTTAGGACTAGGACTAAGTTCTGTTTAGGTCTAGGCCTATAGTTTTTGCTAGATTTAGGATTAGGTTTAGGTCTAGGGGTAGTGTTTGGGTTAGGTTTAGGTAAAATTTTACTGGTAGTGCTAGTTTCAGGGTTCAGTTTAGGGTTAGGGTCAAGTTTAGACCTATAATTAGTGTTATGGTCAGAATAAGGGTGAAGATTAGAGTTAGGTTTTTGGTTAGGTTTAGAGCTAGAATGAGGGCTAGGATTTTGATTAGTAATATGGTTAGTGTTTGATTTAGGCTAAGGATTATGACTAGAACTAGGGTTAGCATTATGGATAGGGTTTGGCTTAGGATGAGGGATAGGGTTAGATCTAGGCTTGGAGCTAGGGTTAGGGTTAAATTTAGGGCTAGGTTTAGGGTTAGGATTAGTGGTAAATGTAGTTTTAGGGCTCAGATTAGGGCTATTTCTGTTTTGGGGTTTGGGCGAGGGTTAGGACCATGGCTAATGTAAGAACTAGGGTTATTATTAGGATTAGTTTTAGGGTTAGGGTTTGGGATAGGAATGGTGTTAGCATTTGCTTTATGGTTAGGGTGATATATAGAACTAGGGTTAGTGTTTGGATATGAGTCAGAGTAAGGGTTATTTTTAGTCCTAGGACTCAAATTTGAGCTAGGGTTTTGGCTATTTGTAGGGTTAGGGTTTGGTTTAGGTTAGGTTTAGGGTTAGGGTAATGGCTCAGTTTTGTTTTAGAGCTAGGGCTGGGGTTAACGTTAGTTTTATGATTAGCAATAGTGTTCCGCTAGTGGTAGGGTGAGGTTTAGGCTTAAGGTTAGGTTAGATTTAGAGTTTATAACCATAATTTAAAGTTATGGTTACATATAGGGTTAGGGCTAAGGTTATGGCTAGTGTTAGGGTTACAGTAATGGACAGGTTTAGATATAGAAATAGGGATAGGTTGAGAGTTAAGAGTTATTCTTAGGGCTTGAGTTAGTGATTTGCTTAGGGTTAGGGCTAAATTACGGCTAGATTAGCACTAGGTTTAGTGTTAGGGTTAGGCCTGTGGTTAGGGCTAGAATTAGGTTTAGTGTTAGTGTTAGGGTTATGGTTAGTTTTAGGGGAAAGGATGAGGTTATAGCTAGGTTCAGGGCTAGGGCGAGGGTTAAATTAGGTATAGGAATAGGGTGGTGTTCGGGTTAGGATTAAGGCTAGGTTTAGGGCTAGGATGGGGGCTAGGATTTGTGTTAGGGTTAGAGCTAGGATTAGAGCTAGGGCTAATGTGAGGTCTAAGGTTTATGGTTAGGAATAATGTTAACTTTAGGTTTATGGCTAGGTCTAGTGGAAAGTTAGGTTTAGGGTAAAAGTCAGGTATAGAGATAAGTGTATTATTATGGTCAGAGTCCGGTTTAGGGTTTAGTTTAAGATAAAGTTTAGGGTTAGTGCTCAAATTAGCATTAGGGTTAGGGTTAAAGTAATTGATAGTGTTAGGTTTAGGGTTCAGGTTAGACTTAGAATAATAGATAGTGTTAGTGTTAGTGACAGGATTAGGGTTAGGCCTAGTGTTAGCATTTGGGCTAAGTTTATGTTTAGGGTAATGGATAGGGTTAGTGCTAGTCTTAGGGCTTGTGTTAATGTTACAATTTTGGCTAGGTTTAGAGATAGGCCTAGGGTTAGTGATAGTGTTAGGTTTAGCCGAAGTGTTAGGGTTTGAGCTAGGGTTAGGGCTAGGGTGAGGGTTAGAGTCAGGGCTACAGTTAGGGTTAGGTTTAGGGTTATGGCTTTCGTTAGAATTAGGGTTAGGGTTATGTTTAAGGTAATAGAGTTGTGCTAGTATTTCTTCTATGGTTACAGTTAGGATTAGGGCTAGGTTTAGGGTTAGATTGAGGTTTAGGGCTATTGTTATGTTTATGGTAAGGATTAGAGTTTGAGTAGGGTTAGGGTCAGGGCCAGTGTTAGGGTTAAGGTTAGTGCTCGGGATAGGGTTAGGGTTACGCTTGCACCTAGGTTTAGGGCTAATATTAGTACTAGGTTTTGTGTGAGGTTTAGGGCTAGTGTTAGGTGTATGGGTAATGTAAGAGCTAGGATTATGGTTATGGGTAGATTTAGGTTTTGTCTAGTGTTAGGGTTAGTTTTTCAGTTAGGATAAGGTTTAGAGCTAGGGTTTGTGTTAGGGTAAATGTCTAGGGTTAAGACTAGAGTTACGGTTAGGGATATATTTAGGGTTATGTTTATGGTTAGGTCTAGTGTAAGGGTTAGATTTAGGGTAAGGGTCATGTTTAGAGCTTGATGTATTATTAAGGTCAGCGTATGGCTTACGGTTCAGTTTAGGTTTAGGTTTAGGTTTAGGGCTTTAATTAGCGATAGGGCTAGAGTTAGAGTTAGGGTAATAAATAGGCTTAGGATAAGGGTACAGGTTAGTTTTAGGTTAATGGATAAGTTTAGAGATTGTGATAGTGTTAGGGTTAAGCCTAGGGTTAGAATTAGGGTTAGGATTATGGTTAGGGTAATGGATAGTATTAGAGCTAGGGTTAGGGCTAGGTTTATGGTTAGGATTAGGGCTAGGTTTAGGGTAGTGTATACAATTAGACCTATGGTTAGGACTATGGTTAAGGGTAGGATTAGGTCTAGGGTTAGGTTAGGGTTTGGGATAGGGCTAGGGTTATGTTTAGGGTAAAGGTTAGGCTTTGAGCTAGGGTTAGGTCTAAGGGTAAAGTTAGGGTAGGGATAGGCCTATGGTTAGTTTAGGGTTACACATAGGGCTTGGTTTAGGCCTAGGATTAGAGCTAGGTTTGTGTTATTTTAGGCCTAGGGTTAGGGCCATTGGTAGTTAAGATCTAGGGTTATGACTAGGGCTAGTTTTAAGGTTAGGGTTATGGCTAGACATAGTGTTATGATTAGGTTTTGAATTAGGGTGAGCTTTGGAGCCACGTTTAGATTATGGTCACTGTCAGTGTTCATGTTAGAGTGAGTTTTGGGTTTAGTGCCAGAATTAGGACTATGGTTAGGTCTAGATGTAGAGTTAGTGTTTGGGTTATGTTAAGGGTGATTGTTAGGGCTAGGACAAGGTTGTTGTTCAGGTCTAGGCCTAGAGTTATGGCTAGATTTAGGATTAGTTTTAGGTCTAGGACTAGTGTTAGGTTTAGGTTTATGTATAGGATTACCCATAGGGCTAATGGTAGGGTTCAGGTTCAGTTAGGCCAGGTTTATGCCTACGGTTAGTGTTAGGGTTGGTATAAGTTTCAGGGTAAGGATTAGGGTTTGGGTTATTGTTAGATCTAGAATGAGGGCTAGGGTTAGAACTAGTAATAGGGATAGGATTTGTTTTAGGCTATGGATTAGGGTTAGGACTAGGGTTAGCATTAGGTTTATGGTTTGGCTTAAGGTAACAAATAGGATAAGAACTAGGGTTAGGGAAGTGTTAGGGACTGACTTATGGCTAAGGTTAATGTTAGGGTTAAATCTAGGGTTAGCACTCAGATTAGGGCCAGGTTTTGGGTTAGGTTAGGGCTAGTGTTAGGGCTACAGCTAATGTATGAATTAGGGTTATGATTAGGGCCAGTTTTTAGGTTATTGTTAAGGCTAGGTCAAGTGTTAGGGTTAGGGTTAGTGTTAGCATGATGTTTAGAGCTAGAGTTTGTGTTAGGGTCAGGGTCACTGTTCAGGTTAGAGTTCACTTTATGGTTAAAGCCAGAATTATAACTAGGGTTAGGTCTAAGGGTAGGGTTAGTGTTCGGGTTAGGTTAAGGTTTATTATTAGGGCAAGGGCTAGGTTTTTGTTTATGTCTAGGGCTAGAGATATGGCTAGATTTAGGATTAGGTTTAGTTCTAGGGCTAGTGTTAGGGTTAGGTTTAGGAATAGGCTTATTTCTAGTGCTAGTGTTAGGGTTCAGTATAGGGTTAGGGTCAGGTTTAGACCTACGGTTACCATTAGAGTCAAAATAAGTGTCAGGTTTGAGTTATGGTTAGAGCTAGAATGATTGCTAGGGTTAGGCCTAATAATAGTATTAGGGTTAGCTCCAGGGTTAGCATTAGGGTTAGGGTTGGCTTAGGGTAAGGGATAGGGTGAGACATAGGATTAGGGCTACATTTAAGGTAGGGTTAGGGCTAGTGTTAGGATTAGGTTTAGTATTAAAGCTAGGTTAGGTTTCAGTTAAAGCTAAATTTTTGTTAGAGTTAGGGCTAGGTTTAGAGTTACAGCCAATATTTGCAGTAGAGTAATGATTTGGGCTAGTTATAAAATTGCGGTTAGGACTAGGTCTACTTTTAGGGTTAGGTTTAACATTAGGGTGATGTTTAGAGTTAGGGTTAGTATTAGGGTCAAAATTAAGGTCAGGGGTAGTTTTAGGGTTAGAGTTTGGGGTAGGCTTAGGGCTAGGTGTAGAGTTAAGTTTTGGTTTAGGTTAATCTTTACAGTTAGGGCTATGCCTTGGTTTTGTTTTAGGGCTAGGGCTATGGTTAGGGCTAGTTTTAAGATTAGCATTAGGTTTAGGACTAGTGTACTAATCCTAACTTTAAATCTTACTCTAAACCTAAGACTAGCACTAGAAATAAACCTATGCCTAAACCTAACCCTAACAATAGTCTTAGGTTAGAATTAGATTTAGAGTTAGGATTAGATCTAGGGTAAGGTCTAGGGCTAAGGATATGGCTAGCAGTAGTCCTAGGTGTATAGCTATGATTAGGGTTATGATTAAAAATAGGTTAGAACTAGGGATAGGGATAGGGTGAGAGTGAGAGTTATTCTTAGGGCTAGGCTTAGGGTTTGGTTAGGTATAGGGCTTAAGTAGGTCTAGGAATAGGGCTAGGTTTATGTTTTTGTTTAGACCTAGGGTTAGTATTGGGCTTAGGGTTTGGTTTAGTGTAAATAATGGACTTAGTGCTAGGTTTAGGGCTAGGACGAAGTTAGAATTAGGGTTAGGTCTGGGGTTTTGTTAGAGTTATGATTAAGGCCAGGTTAAGGGCTAGGATGAGGGCTAGGGTTTGTGTTTTGTTTAGGGATAGGAATAGTGTTAGGGCAAATGTCAGTTCTATAGTTACAGGTAGGGATAATTTTAGGGTTAGGTTTATGGTTATGTTTAGTGTAAGGGTTAGATTTAGGGTATGGGTCAAATTTAGAGCTGGGGTATTATTAGGGTCAGGGTCATGTTTAGGATTTTGTTTAGGTTAGGGTTTAGGTTTAAGGCTCAAATTAGCATTAGAGTTTGCGTTAGGGTAATGATGGGGTTAGATTTAGGGTTCAGGTTAGGTTTAGTATAATGGATAGAGTTACAGTTATGCATAGGGTTAGATGTAGGCCTAGGGTTAGCATTAGAATTAGGGCTATGTTTAGGGTAATTGATAGGGTTAGAGCTATGTTTAGGGCTAGGGTTATGGATAGGATTAGTACTAGGTTTAGTGTTAAGGTTAGGGCTATGGTTTGTGTTACAGTTAGGTCTAGGATTACAGCTAGGGCAAATGTCAGGTCTATGGTTATGGTAGGAATAGTTTTAGGGTTAGGTTTATGGCTAGGTCTAGTATAAGGGTGAGGTTTCAGGGTAGGTTCAGGGTTAGAGCTAGGTATATTATTACGGGAAGGGTCAGAGTTAGGGTTTGGCTTAGGTTAAATTTAGGATTAGGGCTCAAATTAGCATTAGGGTTAGGGTTAGAGTAATGATAGTGTCAGGATTATGGTTAAGGTTAGGTTTAGGTTAATGAATAAGGTTAGGTTAGAGATAAGGTTAGGGTTAGGCCTAATGTTATTAATAGGGTTATTGTTATGATTAGGGTAATGGGTAGGATTAGAGCTAGTGATAAGGCTAGGCTTATGGTTAGGATTCTGGCTAGGGTTAGGGTAAGGTTTAGGGCTAGGTTTTGGGTTAGGGTTAGGTTTAAAACTAGGGTTAAGTCTCAAATAAGGGCTAGGTTTGGGGTTTGGTTAGGTCTAGGGTTAGGGCTATGGCTAATGTATGAACTAGTGTTAAAATTACTGCCAGTTTTAGGGTTAGGGTTAGGGTGATGTTTAGAGCAAGGGTTATATTTAGGGTCAGTGTCAGGATCAGGGTTAGTTTTATTGTTAGTTTTAGGACTCGAATTAGGGCTAAAGTTAGTGCTAGGTGTAGGGTTAGGTTTTGGTTTAAGTTAAGGGTTATGGTTAGGGCTATGGCGCAGTTTTGTTTTAGGGCTAGGTCTAGGGTTAAGTCTAGATTTTGGGTTAGCATCAGGGTTAGGACTAGTGTTAGAGTGAAGTTTAGGCTTAGGGTTAGGGTTTGATTTAGAGTTGGGGTTGATCTATAGTTAGGGCTCGTGCTAGGTTTAGGGTTATGGTAAGGAATATGGTTAGAACTATCGATACGTCTAGGGTGAGATTTAGAGTTATTCTTAGGAGTAGGCTTAGGGTGAGGATTAGGGTTAGGGCTAAATTAGGGTTAGGATTAGGACTAGGGTTAGTGTTAGGGTTAAGCCTAGGGGTTTGGCTAGGGTTAGTGTTAGCACTGGGGTTAGGATTAAGTTTAGAGGAATGAGTCGGGTTATAGATAGTTTAGGGCTAGGGTGAGTGTGAGAATTAGGATTAGGCCTAGGGTTATGGTTCAGTTTAGGATTAAAGCTAGGATTAGGGCTAGGATGGGGGCAGGTTTTCTAATAGGGTTAGAGGGATAATATCAGGTCTAGGGTTATGTTAAGGATAGTTTTAAGGTTAGGTTATGGCTAGGCCTAGTGTAAGGCTTAGGTTTATGTTAAAGGTCAGCTATAGAGCTAGAATTATTATTTGTGTCACGGTCAGTGTAAGGGTTATCCTTTGGTTTACGTTAAGGTTAAGGGGTTAGGGCTCGAATTAGTGTTAGGGTTAGGTTTAGAGTTAAGGTGATTGAAGGTTTTACTTTAGGTTTTAGTTAAGGTTTAAGGTAACAGATGGGTTATTTTTAAGTGATCGGGTTAGGGTTAGCATTAGGGTTAGGGTTATGTTTAGTGTAATGGATAGTTTTAGAGCTTGAGTTAGGGCTAGCTTATGGTTTGGATTAAGTCTAGGTGTAGGTGTAGGTTTAGGGATAGTGCTAGGGTTTGGTTGAGGGTAAGTGTTAGGGTTAGGGTAAGTGTTAATTTATGGTTAAGGTTATGGTTATGTTAGGATAAGGGTTAGTGTTTGAGCTAGGGTTGGGGCTAGTGTGAGGGTTAGGTTTAGGTTTACTTCTAAGTTCAAGATTATGGTTATAGTTAGGTTTAGGGTTAGGGATAGGGTTTATTTAGGGTTAGGGTTAAGTTAGGGTAATGGATATGGTTAGAGCTAACGTTTGGGCTATCGTTAAAGTTAGGATTAGGGCTAGGGTTAGGATTAGGATTTAGGATAGGGCTAGGCTTATGTTTAGTTTAAGGGTTAGGCTTTGAGCTAGGGTTAGGTCTTAGGAGAGGGTTATGGTTAGAGTTAAGGTTAGGGTTAGGGCTCAGCTTAGGTTTATGTTTAGAGCTAAGTTTAGGCCTAGTATTAGCTGTAGGTTTTGTTTTAATTTTAGAATTGAGGTTTGGACTATGGGTAATGTAAAAGCTAGGGTTATGTTTAGGGCTAGTTTTAGGTTTAGGGTTATGGCTAGGTCTAGTGTTAGGTCTAGGTTTTGGGTTAGTGTCAACTTTAAAGCTAGTTTAAGTGTTAGGATCAGGGTCAGTGTTTGGGATAGGGTTAGGTTTAGGTTTAAAGCCAGAATTAGGACTAGGGTTAGGTCTAGGGATAGGGTAAGTTTTTGGTTTAGGTTAAGGGTTATTGTTAGGGATAGAGCTAGGAATTTGTTTAGGTCTAGGGCTAGAGTCATAGCTATATTTAGGATTATCTTTGGGTCTACGTCTAGTGTTAGGCTTAGGTATATGTATAGGGTTACCGGTAGGTCTACTGTTAGGTTTTGGTTTAGGTTTAGGGTCAGGTTTAGACCTAGGGTTACTTTGAGTGTCAGATGAGGGTCAGGGTTAGGGTTAGAACTAGAATGAGGGCCGGGGTTAGGACTAGTAATACTGTTAGTGTTTAAGTTAGGCTAAGGATTAGGGATAGGACTAGTGTTAGCATTTGGTTTAGGGTTTGGCTTAGGGTAAAAGATAGGGTTAGAACTAGGGTTAGGGCTTGGGTTAGGGTTAGGGTTAGGGCTAATGTTAGGGTTAAGATTAAGGTTTAAGCTAGGGTCAGGACTAGAATTAGGGGTAGGATTTGTGTTAGGTTTAGGGCTAGGGTTATGACAACAACTAATGTATGCACTAGGGTTACAATTAAGGCTAGTTTTAGGGTTACGGTTAATTTAATTAGGGTGATGATTAGAGCTAGGATTA
>NW_026007739.1:28072-58090 GCF_001458135.2 Marmota marmota marmota
TAAGAGTCATGTTTATAGCTAGGGGAATTATTAGGGTCACGGTCAGTGTTAGGGTTTGGTTTAGATTTGAGGTTAGGTTTAGGGCTTGAATTAACATTAGGGTTAGGATTAGCATAATGATAGGTTTAGTTTTAGGGTAATTGATAGATTTGTAGAAAGCGATAGGGTTAGGTTTAAGCCTAGGGTTGGCATTATGGTAAGGGTTATGTTTACGGTAATGGATAGAGTTAGAGTTAAGGTTAGGGCTAGGGTTATGTTTAAAATTAGGTCTTGTGTTAGGGTTAATGTTAGGGTTAGAACTAGGATTAGGTTTAGGGTTATGTTTAGCATAAGGGTTAGTTTCTGAGCTATGGTTAGTGCTAGGCTGAGAGTTAGGTTCAGAGTTAGGTCTAGGGATATGATTATGGTAAATTTTGGGTGAGGGTTGGGGTTAGGGTTAGACCTATGTTTACTGTTAGGGTCAGAATAAGGGTCAAGATTAGGGTTAGGTTTTGGTATAGTGTTAGAGCTAAAATGAAGGCTAGGGTTAGGACTATTAATAGGGTTAGGGTTTTGGTTAGTCTAAAGACTAGGGATAAGTCTAGGGTTACTCTTAGGTTTAGGGTTTCACTTAGGTTAAGGGATTGATTTTGATCTGGATTAGGGCTATGGTCAGGGTTAGAGTTAGAGTTAAAGCTAGGTTTAGGGCTCGATTTAGGGCTAGTTTTTGTGTTAGGGTTAGGGCTAGGATTAGGACGACAGCTAATGAAAGAACTAAGGTTACCATTAGGGTTAGTTTTAGGTTTAGGGTTGAGGTAGTTTGAGTGCTAGGGTTAAGTTTATAAGGTTAAGGTGATATTTATAACTACGTTTCTTGTTAGGATAGGAGTCAGGGTCAGGGTTAGTTTTAGGGTTAGAGTTAATACTTGAATTAGGACTATTGTTAATGTCAGTGTTAACAAGTGTAACAAGGCTTGGTTTAGGGCCAGGCTGAAGGTTTGTGTTAGGACTAGGGCTAGGATTAGGGCTAGAGCTAATGTCAGGTCTAGGTTTATGGTTAGCATTAGTTTAAGTATTAGGTTATGGCTATGTCTATTGTAAGGTTTAGGTGTAGGGTAAGGGTCAAGTTTAGAGCTAGGTGTGTTATTAGTGTCAGGGTCAGTGTAGGGTTTTGTTTAGTTTAAGATTTAGGGTTAATGCTTGAATTAGCAGTGGGTTTGGGTTAGGGTTAGGGTAATGGATAGAATTAGGTTTATGGTTGCGGTTAGGTTTAGAGTAATAGATAGGGTTAGTGTTAGTGATAAGGTTAGCGTTAAGCCTAGGGTTAGCATTTGGGTTAGGCCTTTCTTTAGGGTAATGGATAGGGTTAGAGCTAAGGTTAGGTCTATGGTTAAGGTTAGGATTAGGGCTAGGGTTAGGTTTAGGCCTAGGGTTAGTGTCAGGGTTAGGTTTAGGGTAAGTGTTAGGATATGAGCTAGGGTTAGTGCTAGGGCAATGGTTAGGGTTAGATTTAGGGCTAGGGTTATGCTGAGGATTATGATTAGGGCTATGTTAAGGGCTAGGATTATGCTAGGTTTGTGTGGTGTTTATGGCTATCATTAGGGCTATCAGTTAGGATTAGGGTTGGGGTTAGAGATAGAGCCAGAATTAGGACTAATGTTGGGTGTAAGGATAGGGTTAGTATTTGGGTTAGGTTAAAGGTTATTTTAGGGCTAGTGCAAAGTTGTTGTTTAGGGCTAGGGCTAGATTTATGGCTATATTTAGGATTAGGTTTGGTCTAGTGCTACTGTTACTGTTACGTTTAGGTACAGGCTTACTGGTAGGGGTACAGGTAGGGTCCGGATTAGGTTTAGTTCTAGGGTTAGTGTTAGAGTCAGAATAAGGGTCAAGGTTTAGGTTAGAGTTACAACTAGAATGAAGGCTAGGGTTAGGACTAGTAATAGAGTTGGGGATTGGGGTAGGCTAAGGATTAGTGTTATGACTAGGGTAGCATTAGGGTGAGGGTTTGGCTTAGGGAAAGGGAGGGGTTTAGAGGGAGGATGAGGGTTAGGGATAGATTTAAGGCTAGGGTTAGGGTTAGGGTTAGTCTTAGGGTTAAACCTAGGTTTAGAGCTTGAATTAGTGCTAGGATTTGTGTTAGTTTTAGGGCTATGGCTAATGAAAAAATCTTGGTTTCTGATTAGGGCTAGTTCTAGGTTTAGTGTTAGGGCAATATATAGAGCTAGGGTTAGTGTTAGGATCCGAGTCAGGGCCAGGGTTACTTCTAGGGTTATATTTAGCACTCAAATTATGTCAAGGGTTAGGGCTAGGTTTAGGGTTAGTGTTTGGTTTAGGTTAAGGGTTACGGTTAGGTTTATGGCTCAGTTTTGTTTTAGGGCTAA
Organism: Marmota marmota marmota; assembly: GCF_001458135.2. NCBI lineage: Eukaryota > Metazoa > Chordata > Mammalia > Rodentia > Sciuridae > Marmota > Marmota marmota. The sequence continues at coordinate 30,433 of NW_026007739.1, forward strand.
GTTAGGGTTAGGGTTAGTTTTCCAATTAGCATTGCTGTTAGGGCTAGTGTTAGGGTGAGATTTAGGCTTAAGCTTAGGGTTTGATCCAGGCTTAGGGCTAGGGCAAAGTTTAGGGCTAAGGTTTGGGCTAGGGATAGGGCTAGAGTTTGGGTTATGGTAAGGGATAGGTTTAGAACTAGGGATAGAGCGAGAGTTAGAGTTAGTCTTAGGGGTAGGGATAGGGTTAGGTTTAGGGTTAGGGCTAAATTAGGGCTAGGATTAGTGCTAGGATTAGTGTTAGGTTTAGGCCTAGTTTTAGGGCTAAGGTAGGGTAAGGTATGATGTTACAGCTACGTTTTGGGCTAGGTAAAGTGGTAAAATTAGGGCTAGGGCTAGGGTTAAGGTTATGGTTAGGATTAAAGCTAGGCTTAGTGCTAGGAATAGGGCTAGAATTTGTGTTAGGGTTAGGGCTAGGATTACGGCTAGGGCTAATGTATGGTCTAGGGTTATGGTTAGGAATACTTTTAGGGTTAGGTTTATAGCTAGATCTATTGTAAGGGTTAGGTTGAGTGTTAGGTTCATCTTTGCAGCTAGGGTATTATTAGTGTTGGAATCAGGGTTAGGGTATGTGTTAGGTTAAGGTTTAGGGCTAGAGCTCAAATTAGCATTAGGATTAGTGTTAGGATTAGGGTAAAGGATATGGTGAGGTTTAGGGTTCAGTTTAGGTTTAGGGTAATGGACAGCCTTAGGGTTAGGGATAGTGTTAAGGTTAGGCCTAGGGATAGAATTCAGTTAGGGTTATGGATAGGGTAATGGATAGGATTAGAGCTACAGTTAGAGCTAGGGTTATTGTTAGGTTAGAGCTATGGTTAGTTTTAGGCCTAGGGTTTGAATTCGGTTAGGGTTATGGTTATGGTAATAAATAAGATTAGAGCTAGGGTTAGGGCTAGGGTTATGGTTAGGATTAAGGCCATGATTCTGGTTAGTTCAAGGTTTAGTTTTTGGGTTATGTTTAAGTGAAGTTATAGGGCTAGGGTGAGGGTTAGGGATAGGGTTAAAGCTAGGGTTAGGGATCAGATTAGGGTTAGGTTTTGGTTTAGGTGTGGGATAAGGAAGGACTATGGCTATTGTAAGAACTAGAGTTAAGATTAAGGTTAGTTTTAGGGATAGCATTAGTTCTAGGTCAAGAGCTAGTGTTTAGATTAGGTTTAGGTTTAAGGAGATGATTAGAGATAGGGTTAGTGTTAGGGTCAGAGTCAGGATCAGTGTTACTGATCAGGGTAAGGGATAGGACTCAAATTAGGGCTAGGGTTAAGGCTAGGTGTAGGGTTTGGTTTTGTGTTATGGTTAGGGTAAGAATTAAGGATAAGGCTAATGTCAGGTTTAGCATTATCATTAGGCTAGGGTTAGGGTTAGTTTTATGGCTCAGTTTTGTTTTAGATCTAGGTCTAGAGTTAGGGCTAGTTTTAAGATTAGCAATAGTGTTAGGGCTAATAGTAGGATGAGGTTTAGGCTTAGATTTATTGTTATCGTTAGATCTAGGTTTAGGGCTAGGGCCTGCATTAGGATTAAGGTTAGGGCTAGTGTTATGGTAATGGATAGGGTGAGAACTAGAAATAAGACTGGGGTGTGATTAGAGTTATTCTTTGGTCTAGGGTTAGGGGTAGGTTTATGGTTAGGGCTAAATAGGGCTAGGATTAGCGCTAGGGTTAGTGTTAGGGTCAGGCCTAGGGTTAGGGGTAGGGTTATGGTTAGTGTTAGTGTTAGGGTTAGGGTTAAGGTTAGATTTAGGGGAAAATGTGGTTATAGCTAGGTTTAGAGCTAAGGCTAACGTTAGGGCTTGGGTAATGTAAGAGAAAGGGATATGGTTATGGCTACTTTTAAGGTAAGGGTTATGGATAAGTCTAGTGTTAGGGTTAGGTTTTGGTTTAGGATAAGGTTTAGAGCTAGGGTTTCTATTAGATTAATGCTCATTGTAGGGTTAGGGTTAGTTTTAGGTTTAGAGCCACAATTAGGACTAACATTTGATCTAGTCAGATGTTTAGTCTTTACGTTAGGTTAAGGGTTATTGTTAGGGCTAGTGCTAGGTTTTTGTTTAGGGCTAGGGCTAGATTTATGACTCTATTTAAAATAAAGTTTGTCTAGTGCTAGCGTTACTTTTAGGTTTAGGTATAGGTTTACTCGTAGAGGTAGTGTTAGGGTTCTCTTTAGGGTTAGGGTCAGGTTTAGATATAGGGTTAGTGTTTGGGTCAGAATAAGGGTCAAGGATAGGATTAGGGTTAGAGCTAGAATGAGGGTTGGTTTAGGTTTAGTACTAGTAATAGAGTGAGGGTTTGGGGTAGGATAAGGATTAGTGTTAGGACTAGGGTAGCATTAGGGTGAGATTTTGGCTGAAGGTAAGGGATAGGGTTAAACTTAGGGCTAGGGTTAGGGTAAGGGTTAGGGTTAGAGTTAGGGTTATTGTTAGCATTAGTGTTTGGGTTTGGGTTATACTTAGGTTAAGGGTTAGTGTTAGGGTTAGGGATAGGGTTAGCGTTAGGTTTAGGGTTAGGATTAGGTGAGTGTTAGGTTTAGGGTCAGGGTTAGGGTGAATGTTAGGGTTAGGGTTAGGGTCAGGGTTAGGGTTAGTGTTAGTGTTAGGGTTAGGGTTATGACAGGTTTAGGTTTAGGGTTAGGTTTGGGTTTGTGTTAGGGTTAGGGTTAGGGTTATGATTAGTTTTAGGGTTATTGTTAGGTTTGTGTTAGGGTTAGGGTTAGGGTTATGATTAGTTTTAGGGTTATTGTTAGGTTTGTGTTAGGTTTAGGGTTAGTGATAGGTTTGTTGTTAGGGTTAACATTAGGGTTAGCATCAGTGTTAGGTTTAGGGTTAGGATTAGGGTTATGGATAGAGTTAGGGTTAGTGTTAGGGTTTGTGTTAGGATTAGAGTTTGGGTTACAGTCAGTATTACAGTTAAGTTTAGGGTTACATTTAGGGTTAGGTTTAGGGTAGGGCTAGGCTTAGGGTTTGGGTTAGGGTTAGGTTTATGGTTAGTGTTGTTTTCGTGAACCCTAACCCTATCACAAGGGTAAGGGTTAGTGTTAGGGTTCACGATAGGGTTAGGGTTAGTTTTAGAGTTAGGGTTAGGGTTAGGTTTAGGTTTAGTGTTTCGTTTAGTGTTGGGTTTAGGGTTAGGGTTTGTGTTAGAGTTAGGGTTTGGGTTATCATTAGGTTTAGGGTTAGTTTTAGAGGTGGGTTTAGGGTTATTTTTAGGTTTAGTGTTAGAGTTAGTGTTAGGTTTAGGGTTATGGTTTGTATTAGGGTTAGGTTTCGGGTTAGCATTAGGGTTAGATTTGTGTTAGGATTATGGTTAGGGTTAGTATTTGGTTAGGGTTAATGTTAGTGTTATGGTCAGAGTGAGGGTTAGGTTTAGGTTTAGGGTTAGGCAAGGGTAAGAGTTCGAGTTAAGTTAGGGTTAGGTTTAGGGTTTGTGTTAGGGTTAGGGTTAAATTTAGGGTTTGTTTTAGGGTTATTTTTAGGATGTGGGTTAGTGTTAGTGTTATGGTTAGGGTTAGGTTTATGGTTCGCCTTAAGGTTAGGTTTGGGGTAAGTGTTAGGGTAAGGTGTAGGTTCATGGTTAAGGATAGGGTTAGTGGTACAGTTAGGGTTAGTGTATCTAGGTTGAAGCGTTCTTTTGCAGGACCACTTTGAAATTTTAGGTTTCACTTTGTTTTCCCCTATACAGATAGATGCAGTTTGTACACTAAATGAAACACGGTTTGTGCTAGCTGCTTGAAACTTGACACACTGAATTAGTTCTCAGTGTGCTCTCTATACTTTCTTCCCTCTTCAAGTAGCCTTAAGCAGAGGCACTTGTCAGTCAAGGAAAAAATAACTTTCATTTGAAAGCTTTTGCCAAGCTTCCACAGAACTCTGAGTTTACTGAAACCCCGGGAAATATTTTTTAACCGATCTTGATGTTACATTGCGGTAATGATCAATATTCCAGTCTCAATTAAACCCCCAAATTTTGTTCATCTAGGTTGAAGCATTCGTTTGCAAGAACCCTTTGAAATTTAGGTTTAGTTTACCCCTATAGAGAGATGCAGTTGGAACTCTAAATCAAACACGGTATCTGCTAGCTGAGTGAATTTCCACATAATGAATTAGTTCTCAGTGCATTCTCTATCTTTGTTCCTTCTTACAGTAGCCCTAAGCAGAGGTAAAGAAAGACAATTTTCATTGGAAAGCGTTTGCAAAGCTTCCACAGAACTCCGAGTTTACTGAAATCTCAGCAAATATTTTTTTTTTTCACACGATCTTGTTGATACGCTGCAGGAATCATCAGTATCCAGCAGCCCTTGGCTCCCCAAATTTCGTCCTTCTAGGTTAAAGCGTTCGTTTCCAGGAACACGTTGAAATGTTAGGTTTCACTTCCTTTTCCACTATAGGTATACTCCCAGTTGGAACTGTAAATCCAACACGGTTTGTGCTAGCTGCTTGAAACTTGACAAACTGAATTAGTTCTCAGTATGCACTCAGTGCTCTGTTCCCTCTTACCATAGCACAAAGCAGAGGCAAGGAAAGAACACTTTCATTTGAAACGGTTTGCCAAGTTTCCACAGAACTCCGAGTTTACTGAAATCCCAGCAAATATTTTTTTTCACCAGATCTTGTTGATGCATTGCAGGAATCATAGGTACTCCAGTCACACTTGGCCCCCCAAACTTTGTTTTTCTAGGTTGAAACGTTCATTTGCAGGAACACTTTGACATTTTACATTTCACTTCATTTTTCTCTATAGTGATAGATGCAGTTGGAACTCTAAATTAAGCATGGTTTGTGCAAGCTGCCTGAAACATGACACTCTCAATTACTTCTCAGAGCATTCTAACCTATGCTTTGTTCAATCTTGCAGTAGCCTTTAGCATAGGCACTTGTCAGTCAAGGAAAAGTAACTTTCATTTAAGATAATTTGTGAAGCTTCCACATAACTCCAAGTTTATTGTAATATCAGAAAACATTTTTACACCCTATCTTTTTGATACTTGTCAGGAATGTTCAGTATTGCAGTTGCACTTGGTTCCCCTCATTTTGTTCTTCTAGGTTGAAGCGTTCGTTTGCAGGAAAAGTTTGAATTTTTAAGATTCACTTCATTTTTCCCTATATGGATAGATGCATTTGGAACTCTAAATCAAACACGGTTTCTGCTACCCGCTTGAAATTTGACACACTGAATTAGTTCTCCCTGAACTCTCTGTGCATTGTTCCCCCTTGAAGTAGCCCTAAGCAGAGGAACTTGTCAGTCAAGGAAACATTACTTTCATTTGAATGCGTATGCCACACTTCCACAGAACTCCGAGTTTCCTGAAATCATAGCAAATATTTTTTCACCTGATCTTGATGATATGTGGTGTTAAAAATCGGTACTCCAGTAGCACTGGGCCCCCCAGATTTTGTTCTTCTAGGTTCAAGCATTTCTTTGCAGGAGAAGTTTCAATTTTTAGGTTTCTCTTCATTTTCTCCTATGCAGATAGATGCAGTTGGACTAAATCAAACAAGGTTTGTGCTAGCTGCTTGAAAGTTGACACACTCAATTAGTTCTCAGTGCCCTCTCTACGCCTTGTTCCCTCTTAAAGTGGGCTTAAGTAGAGGCACTTGTCAGCCAAAGAAATATTGACTTTCATTTGAAGGCATATGCCAAGCTTTCACAGAACTCCGAGTTTCCTGAAGTAATAGCAAATATTTTTTTTCACCCGATCATGATGATACATTGCTGCAGTCTGGCTGGGCACAATTCAGGAGCCACTTGTCAAAAGAAACAAACTTTATTTTTAGAACCACACACCAAAGAAAAAAGCTCCTCAGGAAAAACCCTCAGAGCCCAACTGCCACCACCGGCTTCCCACAAGCCTCTCTCACCACCACAAGCCTCTCCCACCACCCACAATCCTCCTGCTCTTGAGGCCGATTGGCTGGGTTGCATGGGCAGAGCCAAAAAAGTCCCCCAATGAGCAGCTCCGTGGTCTGAAAGGGCAGGGAAACAGCCCAATGAGCATCACCGCAGAGGAGCCAATCAGCTAGATGTTGCTGGGGCCGATGTGCCAATCAGCTAGATGTTGCTGGGGCCGCTGTGAGCCAATCATCAGCCGGCAGCTGGAAGTTTGCTGGCAGCTGGAAGTTTGCTGGGGCCACTTCGGCTGTGGCTGTCAACAATACATGGGGGTAATGATCAATACTCCAGTCTCAATTGGACCCCTAAATTGTGTTCATCTAGGTTGAAGCGTTCGTTTGCAGGAACACGTTGAAAATTTAGGTTTCACTTTGTTTTTTTCTATACAGATAGATGCAGTTGGAACTCTAAATCAAACACGGTTTGTGCTAGCTGCTTGAAACTTGACACAATAAATTGATTCTCAATGCACTCTCTGGGCTTTGTTTTGCCTTGAACTAGCTCAAAGGAGAGGCAAGGAAAAACCAATTTTATTTGAAACCATTTGCCAAGCTTCCACAAATCTCCGAGTTTACTGAAATCCCAGCAAATAAGTTTTTGATCTGAACATTTTGATACCTGGCAAGAAAGAACAGTTTTGCAGTTGCACATTGTCCCCCAAATTTAATTCTACTAGGTTGATGCATTCTTTGCAGGAACACTTTGAAATTTAGATTTCATTTTCCCCTATAGGTAGAGATGCAGTTTGAACTGTAAATTAAACATGGTTTCTACTAGCTGCTTGAAATTCCACATACTGAATTAATTCTCAGTGCACTCTCTATGTTTTGTTCCTTTTTGCAGTAGACCTAAGCAGAGGCAAGGAAAGAACACTTTCATTTGAAAATGTTTGCCAAGCTACCACAGAACTCCAAGTTTCCCGAAATCTCAGCAAATATTTTTTCACCCGATCTTGTTGATACTTTGCAGGAATCACCAGTACACCCGCCACACTTGGCTCTCCAAAATTCGTACTTCTAGGTAAAAGCGTTAATTTGCAGAAACACTTGGAATTTTTAGGATTCATTCCTTTTCCCTATAAGCATATTCCCAGTTGGAACTCTAAATCAAACACACTTTGTGTTAGCTTCTTGAAACTTAACACACTCAATTAGTTCTCAGTGCGAACTCTTTCCTTTTTCTCTCTTGAAGTAGCCTGAAGGAGAGGCAGACAAATCAATTTCATTTGAAAGTGTTTGCCAAGCTTTCAGAGAACTCTGAATTTACTGAAATCCCAGCAAATATTTTTCCACTGATTTTGTTGATACGTTGCAGGAATCATCAGTATTCCAGCCACACTTGGCTCCCCAAATTTGGTACTTCTAGGTTAAACCGTTCATTTGCAGAAACACTTTTAATTTATAGGTTTCTCTTCATTTTCCCCTATACAGATAGATGCAGTTGGAACTCTAAATCAAACACGATTTTTGCTAGCTGGTTGAAACTTTAAACACTTAATTAGTTCTCAGTGCCCTCTCTATGCTTTGTTTCCTCTTCAAGTAGACTTAAGCAGAGGCACTTTTCAGCCATGAAAAAATCATTCACTTGAAATCATTTGCCATGCTTCTACAGAACTCCGATTTTCCTGAAATCCTAGCAAATATTCTTCAACCAATCTTGATGATACTTTGTGATAATAATCAATACTCCAGTAGAATTTTGCCCCCCAGATTTCATTCCTCAAGGTTGAAGCGTTCCTTTGCAGGAGTAGTTTGAATTTTTAGGTTTCACTTCATTTTCCCCTATACAGATAGATGCAGTTGGAACTCTAAATCAAACATAATTTGTGCTACCTGCTTAAAAGGTGACACACTCGATTAGTTCTCAGTGTCTTCTCTATGGTTTTTCCCTTCTTGAAAGTATCCCTAAGTAGAGGCACTCATCAGTCAAGGAAATATTATTTTTCATTTGAAAGTGTTTGCCAAGCATCCACAGAACTTCAAATTTATGGAATTCCCAGCAAATATTTTTTTGCACCCGATCATTTTGATACTTGGTGGTAATGATGGGTACTCCAGTGGCCCTTGGCTGCCTAAATTTTGTTGTTCTTTGTTAAAGGGTTCGTTTGCAGGAACACTTTTTTAGGTTTCAATTCCTTTTCTCCTATATGTATATTCCCATTTGGAACTCTAAATCAAACATGGTTTGTACTGGCTGCTTGAACCTTGACACACTCAATTAGTTCTCAGTGTGAACTTTATGCTTTTTTCCTCTTAAGTAGCCCTAAGTAGAGTCAAGGAAAAAAATTCATTTGAAAGCATTTGCCATGCATGCACAGAACTCCGAGTTTACTGAAATCCAAGCAAATATGTTTTTGACACGATTTTTTTTATAACTGACACGAATGATCAGTTTTGCAGTCACATTTTGTCCCCCAAATTTTCTTCTTCTGGGTTGACACATTCCTTTGTAGGAACATGTTGAGATCCACAGCCAAGTTGGGATGGCGTCTGGCATTTTGCCAGAAGGAGTGGTTGAGCAGTGATGCCAGGGAGCCATTAAGATGATGATAATTAAGTTAAGCTGTGTATAATTACTGTGACTGGATGATGCTGGATGGAAACATGCTGTGCATTCTGTTGTATATAGACCCCTGCTCTCTGGCAGTAGGGCAGCTCCTGCTGCTTCGGGAACCCACTACTTTTGAGTTCTCATGGAGTTCCCATTGAATTGCCGTTGAGTTCTTGCGGAGTTCCAGTTGAGTTCTCTCGGAGCCATGTGGAGGGCAAAGAGTGTTCCTAGGGAGTAAGCGTCGAGTGCCAGTGAGATTTCGGGCAATAAGTTCCTGTTTGAACCTACAAGTGCCTCGAGGAAGCTTGGTTATTTGTGCCCAGCCATACTGCGGCATTTGGTGGCCCTTGCGGGGGACGCCAGAATCTTGGGGGTAAGTGAAATTGCTCGCCATTAAGGGCATGTTGAGAGAATCAGTGACCATTTCAAAAAACAATGAGTTCTTGTTTTGATTTGTTATGTTTCTGTTTCAAGCTGCCTGCCCCTAAAAATAAATAGGTTGCTAGAAAAGTTGTTCAGCCCTGAGGAAGAGATAAAGATAGACCACGAATATACATTTCAAGAAAATAGGAAAATTGATACAATGCATTTTTGTTCTGTTTTTGTTTCATTCTGTTTCAGTTTTGTTTTTGGTTATCTTGTTGGGTTGTGCAATCTTTATAGTAGAAATATGGGATTGGAAATTAGTAAAAAAGAAACTGAAAGAGTGTTAAGTAAATTGCTAGAGGAAGTAGGCACCCCAGTGAAACTAAGAACAGTTAGGGCATACATTGATACAATACAAAAATGTAGCCCATGGCTTATTAAGGAGGTGTTGTTGAATACATCACAATGGGACAATCCTGGTGAAGATTTAATGGAGAGGGAAAAGAAAAACCCAGGAACTCTGCCAGTTGGCACAATGCCATTGTGGATGATGATACGATTTGGTTTGCCTAGTCCAAAGCCTTCAGTTCAGACTATGATAGAAGACATGTTAGATCAAGTAAAAGAGAAGGTCTCTCGACCTAGTCAGACAGAGGAAGAAAGTTTAAAGGAGGAAGGGTATCAGGGGAGAAGTTACAACAGGAGGCTGCTACTAACACCTTTCTATCACCAGAGGGCGTAAGTGTCCAACCAACAGCTCCACCTATGGAGACAACTTATGCTGGGTGGCCCCCAACCCCAATAGTTGATAGATGGGATCCTGATAGAAGACTTCAAAGATTACCATGCCCTCTATTTGAGATGACAGGAGGGCAGCAAAATCACCATGCTCTAGATTTCAAAACAGTGAAGCAGCTGAAAGAGGCTGTAACAACATATAGTCCTCAAGCGCGATTCACTGTAAGTATGGTCGAATCCATTACCAACATGAACATGACTCCAGCACATTGGGCTAGTATGTGCAAATCTGTGCTAAATGGAGGACAATATCTGTTATGGATGGTTGCCAATGCTTCCACAGAACTCCGAGTTTCCTGAAATCCTAGCAAATATTTATTCACCTGACCTTATGATACATGGTGGTAAAAATCGATACTCCAGTAGCACTTGGCGCCCCAGATTTTGTTCTTCTAGGTTGAAGCGTTCCTTTGCAGGAGCAATTTGAATTTTTAGGTTTCACTTCATTTTCCCTTAAGCAGATAGATGCAGTCGGAACTCTAAATCAAACATGGTTTGTGCTAGCTGCTTGAAACCTGACACACTGAATTAGTTCCAATGCACACTCTATGCTTTTTCCCTCTTCATGTAGCCTTAAGCAGAGGCACTTGTCAGTCAAGGAAAAAATCACTTTCATTTGAAAGCTTTTGCCAAACTTCCACAGTACTCCGAGTTTCTTGAAATCCTAGCAAATATTTTTTCACCTGATCTTGAGGGTACATATAAGGAATGATCAGTATTGCAGTTGCCCTTTGGTCCCCCAATTTCTTTCTTCTAGGTTGAAGTGTTCGTTTGCAGGAACAGTTTGAATTTTGGGGTTTTACTTTGTTTTCCACTTTAAGGAGAGATGCATTTGGAACTTTAAATCAAACATGGTTTATGTTAGCTGCTTGGAACTTGAGCCACTGAATTAGTTCTCAGTGTGCCCTCTCTGCACTGTTCCCTCCTGCAGAAGCACTAAGCAGAGGCAAGGAATGAACATTTTCATTTGAAAGCATTTGCCGAGCTTCCACAGAACTCTGAGTTTGCTGAAATCCCAGCAAATAGTTTTTCACCCAATCTTGATGATACTTGGAGGTAATTATCGGTATTCCAGTCACACTAGGCCCCCCAGACTTCTTTCTTCTAGGTTAAAGCATTTGTTTGCAGGAACACTTTGAATTTTTAGGTTTCTCTTCGTTTTCCCCTATAGGGAGAGATGCAGTTGGAACTCTAAATCAAACACGGTTTGTGCTAGCTGCTTGAAGCTTGAATACTGAATTAGTTCTCAGTGCACTCTATATGCTTTGTTCTCTCTTGCAGTAGCCCTAAAAAGAGGCAAGGAAAAACACTTTCATTTGAAAGCGTTTGCCATGCTTCCACAAAACTCTGAGTTTCCTGAAATTTCAGCAAATATTTTTTCACCAGATCTTGATGATATTTGGCAGTAATGATCGGTACTCCAGCTGCACTAGGCTCCCCCAATTTCATTCTTTTAGATGAAAGCATTCGTTTGCAGGAACAGTTTGAATTTTTAGGTTTCACTTCGTTTTCTCCTATACAGACAGATGCAGTTGAAACTCTAAATCAAACACGGTTTGTGCTAGCTGCTTAAACCTTGACACACTCCATTAATTCTCAGTGCTCTCTGTATGCTTTGTTCCCTCTTGCAGAAGCACTAAGCAGAGACAAGCAAAAAACACTTTAATTTGACAGCGTTTGGCAAGCTTCCAAAGAACTCTGAGTTTACTTAAATCAGCAAATATTTTTTCACCTCATCTTGTTGTTATGTTTCAGGAATCATCAGTAATCCAGTGGCACTTGGCTCTCTAAATTTCCTTCTTCTAGATTAAAGCATTCTTTTGCAAGAACAGTTTGAATTTTTAGGTTTCACTGTGTTTTCCCATAAAGGTATACTCCTAGTTGGAACTCTGTATCAAACACGGTTTGTACTAGCTGCTTGAAACTTGACACACTGAATAAATTCTCAGTGCGCACTCTAGGATTTGTTCCTTCTTGAAGTAGCCCAAAATAGAGGCTTTTGAAAGTGTTTTCCAAGAGTTCACAGAACTATGAGTTTACTTAAATCCCAGTAAATATTTTTTTCACCCGATCTTTTTGATTCTTGGCTATAATGATTGGTACTCCAGTCGTACTTGGCCCTCCAAATTTGATCATGTAGGTTGAAGCGTTCCTTTGCAGGAAATCTTTGAAATTTTAGGTTTCACTTCATTTTCCCCCATAGGGATAGATGCATTTGGAACTCTAAATCAAACACGCTTTGTGATAGCTGCTTGAAATTTGACATATTGAATTAGTTCTCAGTGCGCTCTCTATGCTTTGTTACCTCTTGCAGTAGCCCTAATCAGAGGCAAGGAAAAACACTTTCATTTGAAAGCGTTTGCCAAGCTTCCACAGAACTCCAAGTTTACTGAAATCTCAGACATATTTTTTCAGACGATCTTGTGGATATGTTGCAGGAATCACCTGTATTGCAGCCACACTTGGCTCCCCAAATTTCGTACTTCTAGGTTAAAGCATTCGTTTGCAGGAACACTTTGAATTTTTAGGTTTCACTTTGTTTTCCCCTATAGGTATACTCCCAGTTTTAACTCTAAATGAAACATGGTTTACTCTAGCTGTTTGACATTTGACACACTGAAGTAGTTCTCAGAGGGTTCTCTATGCTTTGTTCCCTATTGAAGTAGCCCTAATCAGAGGCAAGGACTAAACACTTTCATTTGAAAGCCTTTACAAAGATTCTACAGAACTCCGAGTTTCCTGATATCCCAGCAAATATTTTTTCACCCGATCTTGATGATACTTGGTGGTAATGATTGGTACTCCACCCCACTTGGCTATCCAAATTTTGTTCTTCCTGGTTAAAGCATTGGTTTGCAGGTACAGTTTGAAATTTTAGGTTTCACTTCGTTCTCCCCTATACAGATAGATGCAATTGGAACTCTAAATCAAACACGGTTAGTGCTAGCTGCTTGAAACTTGACACACTGAATTAGTTCTCAGTGTGCTCTCTATGCTTTGTTTCCTCTTCAAGTAACCTTAAGCAGAGGCACTTGTCAGTCAAGAAAAAATCACTTTCATTTGAAAGCATTTTCCAAGGTTCCAGAGAACTCCATATTTACTGAAATCCCATCAAATATTTTTTTGACCTGATCTTTTTGATACCTGGCAAGAATGATCCATTCTGCAGTCACACTTTGTCCCCCAAATTTTGTTCTTCTACGTTGAAGCATTTGTTCGTAAGAACACTTTGAAATTTAGGTTTCATTTACCCCTATAGAGAGAGATGCATTCGGAACTCTAAATCAAACATGGTATCTGCTAGCTGCTTGAAATTCCACATACTGAATTAGTTCTCAGTGCATTCTCTCTCCTTTGTTCCTTCTTGCTGTAGCCCTAAGCAGAGTCAAGCAAAAGACATTTTCATTGGAAAGCGTTTGCAAAGCTTCCACAGAACTCCGAGTTTACAGAAATCTCAGCAAATATTTTTTAACCCAATCTTGTTGATACATTGCAGGAATCATCAGTACTCCAGCTGCTCCCCCCCCCCCCCCACAAAATTTTGTACTTCTAAGTTAAAGCGTTCAATTGCAGGAACACTTTGAATTTTTAGGGTTCATTTCCTTTTCCCCTGTAGGTATACTCCCAGTTGAAACTCTAAATAAAACACGCTTTGTGCTAGATGCTTGAAACTTGACACACTCAATTAGTTCTCAGTTTGCACACTCTGCTTTGTTCCCTCTTGAAGTAGCCCAAAGGAGAGGCAGGGAAAAACAATTTCATTTGAAAGCATTTGCCAAGCTTCCAGAGAACGCCAAATTTACTGAAATCCCAGCAAATAGTTTTTCACCAGATCTTGTTGATGAGTTGCAGGAATCATCTGTACTCCAGTCGCACTCGGTCCCCCAACTTCATTCTTCTAATTTGAAGCATTCGTTTGCAGGAACATTTTGACATTTTACATTCCACTTTATTTTCCTCTATAATCATAGATGCAGTTGGAACTCTAAATCAATCACAATTTGTGCAAGCTGACTGAAACTTTACATGCTCAATTACTTCTCAGAGTGTTCTAACTTATGCTCTATTCCCTCTTGCAGTAGCCTTTAGCAGAGGCACTTGGCAGTCAAGGAAAAATAACTTTTATTTGAGATGATTTGCAAAGTTTCCACATAACTCCAAGTTTATTGAAATCTAAGCAAATATTTTTACACTTGATCTTTTTGATACTTGTCAGAAATTTTCAGTGTTGCAATCACACTTGGCTCCCCACATTTCTTTCTTCTAGGTTGAAGAGTTCTTTTGCAGGAAAAGTTTGGATTTTTAGGTTTCACTTTCTTTTCCCCGATAGGTATACTGCAACTTGGAACACTAAATCAAACACAGTATGTGCTAGCTGCTTGATATTTAACACACTCAATTAGTTCCCAGAGTGCTCTGTATGTGTTGTTCCCTCTGGAATTAGCCCTAATCAGAGGCAAGAAAAAACACTTTCATATGAAAGTGTTTGCCAAGCTTCCACAGAACTCCAAGTTTCCTGATATCCCAGCAAATATTTTTTCACCTGATCTTGATGATACTTGGTGGTAATGATTGGTACTCAAGCTATACTTGGTTCCCCAAATTTCATTCTTCCTGGTTAAAGCGTTGGTTTGCAGGTACAGTTTGAAATTTTAGGTTTCACTTCATTCTCCCCTATACAGATAGATGCAGTTGGACCTCTAAATCAAACATAATTTGTGCTAGCTGCTTAAAAGGTGACACACTCAATTAGTTTTCAGTGTCCTCTCTATGGTTTTACCCTTCTTGAAAGTATCCCTAAGCAGAGGCACTTGTCAGTCAAGAAAAAAATCACTTTCATTTTGAGCATTTTCCAAGGTTCCAGAGAACTCCATATTTACTGAAATCCCATCAAATATTTTTTTGACCTAATCTTTTTAGCCCTAATCAGAAACCAAGTTTTCTCATTTGCCATAGCCCTAAAACTAACACAAATCCTAGCACTAATTCAAGCTCTAAAACTAGGTTTAACCCTAAGACTAACCCTACCTCTAACCCTAGCTTTAAATCTATCCCTAACCCTCATCCTACCTCTAAACCCCTCCCTTTCCCTAAGCCAAACCGTCACCCTAATGCTTCCCTAACCCAAAGACTAAACCTATCCCTAGACCCAACATTAGTGGTAATTCTGGCTCTATCTCTAACCCTAACCCTAATCCTAACCGATAGCCCATAGATAGCCATAAACACCACACAAACCTATCCTTATCCTAGCCCTTAACATAACCCTAATCGTAATCCTAAGCATAACCCTAGCCCTAAATCTAACCCTAACCATTGCCCTAGTGCTAACCCTAGCTCATATCCTAACACTTACCCTAAACCTAACCCTGACACTAACCCTAGGCCTAAACCTAACCCTAGCCCTAATCCTAACCTTAACCATAGACCTAACCTTAGCTCTAACCCTATCCATTACCCTAAAGAAAGGCCTAACCCAAATACTAATCCTAGGCTTAACGCTAACCCTATCGCTAACACTAACCCTATCTATTACTCTAAACCTAACCGCAACCATAAACCTAATTCTATCCATTACCCTAACCCTAAACCGAACCCACTGCTAATTCAAGCATTAATCCTAAATCTAAAACTAAACAAAACCCTACACTGACCCTGACACTAATAACACACCTAGCTCTAAACTTGATCCTTACCCTACACCTAAACCTTACAATAGACATAGCCATAACCTAATAGTTAAACTAATACTAACCATAAACCTAGACCTGACATTAGCTCTAGCCCTAATCCTAGCCCTAGTACTAACACAAACCCTCAGCCTAGCCCTAAACCTAGCCTTGTTACACTTGTTAACACTGACATTAACAATAGCCTTAATTCAAGTCTTAACTCTAACACTAAAACTAACCTTGAACCTGAATCCTATCCTAACAAGAGATATAGCTATAAATATCACCTTAACCTTAAACATAACCCTAGCACTCAAATCACCTCAATCTTAAACCTAAAACTAACCCTAATGGTAACCCTAGTTCTTACATTAGGTGTTGTGCTAATCCTCGCCCTAACCCTAACACAAAAACTAGCCCTAAACCAAGCCCTAAACCTAGCTTTAACTCTAACTCTAACCCTGACCATAGCCCTAACCCTAGATCTAAATCAATCCTTTACCCTAAGCGAAACCCTAAACCTAAGAGTAACCCTAGACTTATCCCTTGTCTTTAGACTAACCAAATCCCCAAGCCTATTAATAGTCCTAACCCTAGCCTTCATTTTAGCTCTAACACTATACCAAAACCTAACCCTAACCTTGACCCTTATTCTGACCCTAACAGTAAACCTAGGTCTAAACCTATCTCCAACCCTCACCCAAAATTTACCATAATCTTATCCCTAGACCTAACTCTGAACCTAACTCTCAGCCTAGCACTAACCATAGCTCAGAAACTAACCCTTATGCTAAACATAACCCTAAACCTAATCCTAGTTCTAACCCTCACATTAACCCTAACACAAGACCTAATTTTAACCATAACACTAGCCCTAATCTTAACTCTAACTGTATCCATTACCATAAACATAACCCTTACCATAATGCTAACCCTAGGCTTAAACCTAACCCTATCGCTTTCCACAAATCTATCAATTACCCTAAAACTAAACCTATCATTATGCTAACCCTAACGTTAATTCAAGCCCTAAACCTAATCTCAAATATAAACCAAACCCTAACACTGACTGTGACCCTAACACTTCCCCTAGCTATAAACCTGACTCTTACCATACCTAACCCTTACACTAGACCTAACCATAAACCTAATCCTAAAACTATTCCTAACCTTAACCCTAGACCTGATATTAACCCTACCTATAATCCTAGCCCTAAACCTAACACAAACCCTATCCCTTATCTTAGCTTTAATCATAGCCTTAAATTTATCCCTAACCAAAACCCTAGGCCTGACTCTAACACTAATCCTAGCCCTAATCTTAGCCCTAATTTAGCCTGATTCCTAACCCTAACTCTAACCTTAGCCCTAGCCCAAAGACTAACTCTAACTCTCACCCTAACCCTAACTCTAGTTCTAACCCTATCTCTTACTAGAACCCTAATCCTAGCCCTAACCCTTGGTCTAACCCTAGCCCTATCAAAGCCCTGGCCATAACCCTAAATCTAAAACTAACTCTAAATCTAACCCTAACCCTAAGCCTAAACCTAAACCTAACACTAGCCCTAATGCTAATGCTATTCCTAAAATTAGACCTAACCCTAACCCTAGCCCTAAAACAAAACCGAGCCATAGCCATAACACTAACCCTTAACCTAAAGCAAACCCTAACCTTACACCTAGCCCTAACCATATCCCTAATTCTAGTCCTAACTCTAACCCAAAAACTGACCCTGACCCTGAATTTTACCATAACACTAAACCTGGCTCTAAACATCATCAACGTAAACCACAACCTAACACTAGACCTAGCCCCAACTCTAACCCTATAACTAGCGCTTATCATAACCCTACTTCATACATTAGCCGTAGCCTTAACCCTAGCCCTAACCTAACCCAAAACCTAGCTTAAACTGAGTCCTAAACCTACCTTTAACCCTAAACTTAAACCTAACCCTAACCAGCCCTAATCCTATACATAACCCTAGCCCTAATGTTAGGTCTAAACCTATCCATTACCCTAACAATAACCCTAACCCTTAAGCTAACCCTAGGCATAACCCTAACCCTATCCATTACACTAAACCAAACCTAAACCCTAAAACTAACCCTGTCATTACTCTAAAACTAAACTCTGACCTAACACAAACCCTAACCCTGACCCTGACCCTAAAAATAACCCTAGATATAAACCTGAATCTTACCCTAAACCTAATCCTTACACTGGACAAAGCCATAAACCTAAATATAGCCCTAAATATAACCCTAGACCTGACATTATCCCTAACCCTAATACTATTCCTAACCCTAACACAAACACTAAACCTCATCCTAGACTTAAACCTAGCCTCAAACCTAGCCTCACTCATAAACCTAAAACTAACTAAGCCCTAACCCTAATACTAACCCTTGCCCTAGCCATAAACCTAGCCAAAACCACATCTCTTACCCTAAACGTAACCCTAACGCTAACCCTAACCCTTTTTGTCACAATTACCCTATCCTTGGCCCTAGCTTTAAGACTAAATCGAAACCTAACTTTAAATCTAACCCTAACTCGATGCCTAAGCCTAAAACTAGCCCTAAACCTGATGATAATTCTAAAACTAGCCCTAACCCTAGCCCTAACACTAACCCTAGCCATAATTTAGCCCTATCCCTAACCCTAGCCCAAAGAATAACTCTAACTCTCACATTGGCCCTATCACTCTTTCTAATCCTATCCCTTCCCATAAACGTAAACCTATCCCAAATCCTAGTCCTAACCCTTGCCCTATCCTAAGCCCTAGCACAAACCTTAGATAAAAACCTAACTCTAAATTTAACCAAAAACCTAAGACTAAGCCTAAATCTAAGACTAGCCCTAACCCTATCACTAATCCTAAAAATGTCACTAACCCTAACCCTAGCTTTAAAACCAAACTGAGCCAAAGCTTTAACCCTAATCCTTAACCTAAACCAAGTCCTAACCCTACATCTAGCCCTAACCCCAGCCCTAATTCAAGTTTTAAGCCAAACCCTAAAATTAACCATGAACCATACTCTGACCATAGCGCTAACCCAAGGTCTAAACATTACCCTAAACCTAAACCTAAACCTAACAGTAAACCTAGCCCTAAAACACTAAAATTAGCCATAATCATAACCCTAGTACTTACATTAGCCATAACCCTAACCCTGTATCTAACTTAACCCAAAACCTATCCCTAATCATAACCATAACCCTAGCCGTGAACTGATTTCTAACTCTATCCATTACCATAAACATAACCATAACCCTAATGCTAATTGGAGCCCTAACTTTAAACCTTAACCTACCCCAAACCCTACCCCATAACTTGAGCATAATAATACCCCTAGCTCTAAACCTGATGATAACCCTAAACCTAACCCTTACACTAGATGTTCCCATAATCCTAATCCTAAAACTAATTTTAACCATAATTTTGGACCTAAAATTAGCCCTAGCTGTAATCCTAGTCCTAAACCTAAAACAAACCCTAACCCTCATCCTAGCCCTAAACCTAGCTTTAATCATAACCCTAACCTAACCTTACCCCTAACCCAAATTTTAACCCTTACCCTACCTCTATACCTAGCTATAATGCCATCTCTTAACCTAAACTTAACCCTAACCCTAACCCTAAATCTAGGATTAACCCAAATAATCTAGCCCTAATCCTAGCACTAATTTTGCTAAATCTTTAACCTTAACATTAACCCTAGCCCTAAGACTCACTCTAACTCTCGCCCTATACCTATTTCTAGGTCTAACCCTATCCCTTACCATAACCCTAACCCTAGCCCTTACTTTTGCCCTATCCTTAGATCCAGTCCTAACCCTAGATCTAACCCTAACTCCAAATCTAACACTAACCTAAGCCTAAGCTTAACACTTACACTATCCCTAAACCTAACCCTATGACTTAACCAAAACCAAGCAATAGCACTAACCCTAAACATTAACTTCAACCAAACCCTAACACTAAACCTAGACCTATCCCTAGCCCTAATTCGCATTCTAACACTAACTTTAAAAACTAACACTGACTCTGATTCATATCCTAACACTCAACCTAGCTCTAAACACTGCCCTCACCTTAAATCAAATGCTAAGAATAACCCTAACAACAATTCGAGTCCTATCCCTAACTCTACAACAAACGCTGACCTGACTCTTATCCTAACACAAACCCTAGCTATAAATATCACCCTAAACTTAAATCTAATTCTAACACTAAACCTAACCATAACACTAAATCTAACCTAATTTTAACTCTAGTTCTTATATTAACCGTCGCCCTAATCCTATCCCTAACCCTAAAACAAACACTAGCCCTAATCTGAACCCTAAACCTAGATTTAACCCTAACTCTAACCCTAACCATAGCCCTAAACCTAGCTCTAAACCAATGCCTTACCCTAAGCAAAACCCTAAACCTATGGGTAACCCTAGACCTATCTCTAATCCTTAGGCTAACCAAAACTCTAACTCTATTAATAGCCTTAACACTAGCTCTCATTCTAAATCTAACCCTATCCCAAATTCTAACCCTAACCCTGATCCTTATACTGACCCTAACACTAATCCTAGGTCTAACTCTAACGCTAACTCCAACCCAAAACCTATGGTCATCCTGTCCCTAGACTTGAAGCTAAATCCCAGCCTAGCCCTAACCATAACTCAGAACTTAACCCTTATGCTAAACATAACCCTAAAACTAACCCTAGTTCTAACCCTCACCCTAACCCTAAATCAAGACCTAATCCTAACCATAACCCTAGCCATAAACTTAACTCTAACTGTGTCCATTACCCTAAACATTACCCTTACTCTAATGTAACCCTAGGCCTAACCCTAACCCTATCACTATCCCCCAAACTGTCAGTTACCCTAAACTTAACCTGAACTCTAAACCTAACCTTATCATTACCCTAATGCTAACCCTAATGCTAATTCGAACCCTAACCCTAAACTCAAACCTAAACCAAAGCCCAACAATGACCCTGACATTAATATTTCCCCTAGCTCTAAACCTATTACCCTGTACCTAACCTTACACTAGACTTAGCCATAAACCTTACCCTAAAACTATCCCTAACCATAACCCTAGACCTCACTTTAGCCCTAGCCATAATCCTAGCCATAAACCTAGCACAAACCCTAGTCCTTATCCTAGCCCTAAACATAGCCTTAACTATAACCATAACTCTAACCCTAGGCCTAAACCTAACACTAAACATAGCCCTAATCTTAGCCCTAATTTAGCCCTATACCTAACCCTAAACCTAACCCTAGCCCAAAGACTAACTCTAACTCTCACCCTAGCCCTAACTCTAGCTCTAACCCTATAATTTACTGGAAGCCTAATACTAGGCTGTACCATAGGTCTAACCCTAGCCCTATTCATATCCCTGGCCATAACCCTAGATCTAACCCTAAATCTAAATCTAACCCTAACAATAAGCATAAGCCTAAACCTAACCCTAGACCTAACCCTAAGGCTAATCCTGAAACTAGCCCTAACCCTAGCCCTAGCTCTAAAACAAAACTGAGCCATAGACCTAACCCTAATCCTTAACATAAACCAAGCCCTAATCCTACACCTAGCCCTAATGCTAGCAATATTTCGAGACTTATGCCAAACCCTAAAACTAACCCTCACCCTGACTCTGACCTTAACACTAACCCTAGTTCTAATCATCACCATAACTCTAAACCTAAACCTAACACTAGACCTAGTCCTAACCCCTAACACTAAAAATAGCCCTAATCATAACCCTCATACTTACATTAGCCGTAACCCTAACCCTAGCCCTAACTTAACCCAAATCCTAGCCCTATTCCAAACCCTAACCCTAGCTTCAACCCTAAACCTAACTCTAAACCTATCACTAATTGTGACCATAACCCTAGCTGTAATCCTAGCTCTAAACATATCCATTACCCTAACCATAACCCTAACCCTAATGCTAACCCTAGGCCTAAACCTAACCCTATCCCTAATCTTCACCCTATCCATTACCCTAAATCTAACCTGAATCCTAAACCTAATCCTATCATTATGCTGATCCTAACCTTAATGCTAATTCAAGTCCTAACTTTAAACCTTTACCTATCCAAAACACTAATCATGACCATGACCCTAATAATACCCTTAGCTCTAAACCTGTCCGTAACTCAAAACGTAAAGCTTACACCAGGCGTGGCCATAAGCCTAACCTCATACTATCGTTAACCGTAAACCTAGAGCTGAAATTAGTCCTAACCTTAATCCTAGCCATAAAGCTACCTTAATCCTAACCCGAACCAGCAAGCCCTAACCCTAATACTAACCCTCACCCTAGACCTCAACTTAGCTATATCCCACTCCCTTTCCTTACAAGTAACCCTAACTCTAACCCTAACCTGAGGTCTAAACCTAACACTATCCCTAGCCCTAATTTAGTCCTATTCCTAAACATAACCCTAGCCCTAGCCCTATGACTAACTCTAACTCTCACACTAGCCTATCACTAGTTCTAACCTTATCCCTTACCATAACCCTAATCCTTGCCCTATCCTTAGTCTAGCCCTAACCATAGATCAAATACAAACTTTAAATCTAACCCTAATCCGAAGCCTAAGCCTAACAATTATAAATACATTTATATTCAGATTCTATGACTACAGATGCTGGCTTCAATTTTTATTTAGAATGTAGTCATTAGTTTCATAAAAGGCATATCATTTCTGGTGGTATATAGAGAATTGATGGTCAGGGGTAGAATACTATGTTAAGGGGGAAAGTAGTGAGGGTATGAGATTAATCTATCTTAGCAAATTGGAGGAGAACTGTAATGAATAGATAGGGGTAATTTATGGAAGAATGTATAAATTCAAATTCCTTAACTGTATTCATAAAATTACCCTATGTATAAATAGTACAATTTAGGAGGTTGAAAGTGGGATACAGGGAGGAAAAAAGAAGAAGAAAAAAATTACAAGGAAAGAAAGAGAGTGAGAATGAATATAAGAGATAATAAAGGGTGGGTGAGTTGGGCCTATGCAATTCCTCTATATTATACTATTCTGGTGATTCAGTTCTTAAAGTCCAATTTCATGCAAAGTTCTTGGTTTCATGTATTTTGAGATTTTGATGGCCATAGGGGGAAGGGTAGAGGAGAATAGATGATAAGAGTGAGAAGAGAAAAGTCTCAGAATCTGCTTTCTTCCAGTGGGTGGAGTTGTCTATTCCTAGCTTGAGTCTCTGTGCTAAGGGTGGTGGAGGTAGCCAGTTTGAGAGGGCTTGAGCTTCTACCTTGAGCCTCCCTACTCTTAGTCTCTGAGTTGGAAACCAGGTACCTGTACAGTTGCTGTTCTGCATTGATAGCTATGACCCCCCAAAAGCTAGTGAGAAAAATCTTGAGTTATCACAGCTGGAGGTAGGGAAGTTGGAAACTGGATACCAGAGCAGTCGCAGAACCGAGCTGGTAGCCACGACCACCAATAGATGGTGAGTAAGGTTTTCCAAGATGGACTCTATCTGTTACCTGTGTAGGGTGTTTGGTGAGGTGGGTGGTTCTGGGGTGATCTTTGGCCTTGTCCAGAGCTTGGTCTGGTGACCCGCAAGCAAAGCCTCTTTGTTCTGTGCTACCTATCCTCTGTGCCAAGAGTGTCTGCAGGCCCAAGACTTCCATCTGTGCCAAGAGCTCACACGTGGCTGAGATTTCCATCTGAGCTGTAGCACATGAGCAGCCGAGACTTCCATCTGTGCAGAGAGCTCATGTGCAGCCAAGACTTCCGTCTTCCGACTGAGCCAAGAGCAACCACCCAGCCAAGCCTTCCGACTGCACAGAGAGCTCCAGTGTGGCCCTAGTTTTCTTCAAATTTCTATGATATTGGCAATCTTCATCTATTACTTAGCCTTACTATGCTCCACAGGTTTGGGCCTTATCGGTTCAATGGTTTGCTGTCAGGAATAGTTTGTATTTTAAGATTTTACTTCATAGTGGCATATTGATGTGAATGCAAATTGAGTTGCATATCAAACAGGGTTCGTAGGAGGTGCTTGAAACTTCACAAATCAGTTCTCATTGAACAGTTTCTGGTTTCTTTCTTTTAAAGGTAGGCCAAAGCTGAAGTATGCAAAAGCAACTGTATCTGAGATCCCTTAAGAAGAAAACAGAGAAATATGTATTTTTGAAATAAGTCTTCCAATGATTTGATCACATTTCTTTGATACTGTGCAGTATTCATCTTTAACTTGTTCCACTAGACTCGCCAAGTTTCGGCCATCTAGGGCTAATGGTTTTCTATACAGGTAAGGGTTAGGGTTATGGTTAGGGATAGGGTTAGGTTTAGATCTAGTGTTAGAGTTAGGGTTATTTTTGTTCAAATTTCTTTGATACTGGGCTGGATTCATCATTTCCCTAACCTTACTATTCTCCCCAGGTTTGGTACTTCTGGATTCAGTGGTTCACTGTCAGGAATAGTTTGTATTTTAAGTTTTCACTTCATTTTGACCTTTATGGGTAAATGTAAATAGAGCTTGAAATCAAACAGAGTTGGTTTGAAAGTTTGCTTGAAACTTCACACACTCAATCAGTTCTCAGTGTGCATTTTCTGGTTTTGTTTCTTGTTTAAGTAGTCCTATGATTAAATAGAAAGAAATAGCTTCATCTGTGAGTGCTTTAAGAGCAATCTTCAATATTTTTTGGTCGAATTACTTTGAGACTACAAAGGATTCATCCTTTACCTAGCCTTAATAGGATCCTCAATTTGGGGCCTTTAAGTCCAAATTTTCACTGTCAGGAAGAGTTTGAATTTTTAGGGGTCACTTCATTATGGCCTATAGATGTGAATGACAATGAAGCAGGACATCAAACAGGGTTGGTACTAGCTGTTTGATACATCACACACTCAATTAGTTCTCTGCAAGCACTCTTTGCTTTCTTTCTGTTGAATATAGGCCAAAGGAGAAGCATGCAAAAACAACTTTATCCAAGTGCACTTTAGGAGACAACAGGGAATTAAGCATGTAATGAACTACCTCCCGCAATTATTTGGTCAGATTTCTTTGATACTGTGCATTTTTCATCTCTTAGCTTCACAACTTTGGGACTTCTATGATCAAAGGTTATCTAAACAGGTTAGGGTTAAGGTTACAGTTAGGGTTAGTGCTAGGTTTAGACCTAGTGTTAGGTTTAGAGTTAGTTTCGTTCAAAATTTCTTGATACTGGGCAGGAATCATTTTTACCTAGCCTTACTATGTTTCCCAGGTTTGGGCCTTCTCATTTCAATGATTCGCTGACAGTAACAGTTTGTGTTTTGAGGTTTCACTTCATTTTGACCTATATGGTAAAGGGAAATGGAGCTCAAAATCAAAGAGGTTTGGTGCTATCTGACTGAAACATTTCATACTCAATAGTTCTCTGTGTGCACTCTCTGGTTTGTCCCTTGTGAATGTAACCCTAAGCTGAAGCATGCAAAGCAACTTTATCTGAGAGTACTTTAAGGGAAAACAAGAAAATAGGCATCTTCTGAACTATCTCCCCCAATTATTTGGTCAGATTTCTTAGATGCTGCACAGGATTCATCTATTAGCTTGCCCCAGTAAGCTCCCCACGTTTGGGACATCTAGGATCAATGATTTTCTAAACAGGTTAGGGTTAGTGTTAGGATTAGGGTTAGGGCTAGCTTTAGAGATAGTGTTAGTGTTAGAGTTTGTTTTGTTCAAATTTTTTTGATACGGGGAAGGATTCATCTTTTACCTAGCCTTATTATGTGCCCCAGTTTGGGGGCTTCTTTATTCAATGGTTCGCTGTCAGGAATTGTTTGTTTTTAGTGTCTCATTTCATTTTGACCTATATGGGTAAATACAAATGGAGCTAGAAATCAGAGGGTTGGTGCTAGCTGGTTGAAACTTCACATACTCAATCAGTTGTCTTTGGGCACTCTCTGGTTTCTTCCTTGTAAAAGTAGCTGTAAGATGAAGCATGCAAAACAAATTTATCCAAGATCACTTTAGAAGAAAACAGGGCAATATGCATGTAGTGAAATACCGCCCCCAATTATTTGGTCAGAATTTTTTGATACTGTGCAGAATTCATCTGTAAGCTTGCCCCACTTGTCTCCCCAAGTTTGAAACTTTTATGATCAAAGGTTCTCTTAACAGGTTAGGGGTACAATTATGGTTAGAGTTAGGGTAAGGTTTGGAGCTAGTATTAGGGTTAGAGTTAATTTGTTTTCAACTTTTTTGATACTGGGCAGGATTCATCTTTTTCCCATCTTAGTATACTCCCCATGTTTGGGCTTCCTATGTAATAAGAGTTTCTCTCAGGAGCAGTTTTAATTTTCATGTTTCATTTCATTTTGCCCTATAGGGATGAATGGAAATGGAGGTGGAACTCAAACAGGGTTTGTGCTAGCTGCTTGAAACTTCACACACTCAATGAGTTCTCAGTGTCCATTCTCTGGTTTATTCTTTGTGAAAGAAGCCCTAAGCAGAAGCATTCAAAGCAAATTTGTGTGAGAGCACTTTAGGAGAAAATGGAAATATGCATGTGCTGAATTACCTCCGCCAATTACTTGGTCAGATTTCTTTGATACTGTGAAAGATTCATCTGTTAGCCTGTCCCACTTGGCTCCACAAGTGTGGGAATTCTAGGATCAAAGGGACTCTAAACAGGATAAGGTTAGTGTTAGGGTTAGTGTTATGACTAGGATTAGACTTAGTGTTAGGTGCCGCAGTCTGGCTAGGCACAAAATAATCGAGCTGCCAAGAGGCACTTGTAGGTTCAAACTGGAATGCCTTTATTTCCGGAACTCCCAGGAATGCCACCCATGTGGCCTTCCAGGAACACCACACACCAACTGGTACTCCCTCAAACAGAACTTCCAACTAACGTGAACTCTCCAGGAATCCCCACGAGAGCTCAACCAGAACTAAAATGGAACTCTGGGTGAACTCAAAAGTAGCAGAACTCAAACAGGTGCTTGAGGCAGCAAGAGCTGTCCTATTGCTGGACAGCAGGGGTCTATCTACAACTGAATACACAGCCTGGTTCAATCCAGCATCATCCATTCACAGCAATCATACACAGGTTAACTTAATTGTCATCATCTTAATGGCTCACTGGCATAACCTCTCAACCATTCCTTCTGGCAAAATGCTAGGGGACATTCTGAATTGGCTGTGGCTCTCAACAGTTAGGGTTAGAGTTAGTTTTGTTTTCAAATTTCTATGCTACTGTGCAGGATTCACCTTTTTCCTATTTTTACTATACTCCAAACGTTTGGACCTCCTACATAAAGGGTTTGCTTTCAGGAAGAGTTTCAATTTTCATGTTTCTCTTCTTTTTGTCATATAGGCATGAATGGAAATGAAGCTGGAAATCAAACAGGTTTTGGAGCTAGCCACTTGAATCATCACACACTCAATCAGTTCTCAGTGAGGAAGGATTCTCTGGTTTATTTCCTGTGGAAGTAGCCCTAAGCTGAAGTAGAAAGAAACAGCTTTATCTCCGAGTGCTTTAGGAGCAAGAAGAATACACATGTACTGAAAGAGCTTTGAATATTTTTGGTCAGATTATTTGATACTGTACAGGATTCATCCTTGACCTAGCCTTAGGCTCCCCAAGTTTGGGCCTTCAAGATTCAATGGTTTGCTTTCAGGAACAGTTTCTATTTTAAGGTTTCACTTCATTTTGACCTAAATCAATTGGAGCTAGAAATAAAACAGGGTGGGTGCTAGCTGCTTCAAAATTGACACACTCAATCAGTTCTCTGTGGGCACTCTCTCGTTTGTTCCTTGTGAATATAGCTCTAAGTGGAAGCATGTAAAGCAAGTTTATCCGAGAGCACTTTAGGAGAAAGGAGGGAAATATAAGTTGAAATGCCTTCCCCAATTATTTGGTCATATTTATTTAATACTGTGCAAGATTTATCTACTAGCTTGCCCCACTACGATCCCGAATTTGGGGACTTCTATGATCATAGGTTCTCTAAACAGCTTAGGGTTAGGGTTGGGGATAGAGTCAAATCTAGCATTAGAGTTACAGTTAGATTTGTTCAAATTTATTTGATACTGGGCAGTATTCATCTTTTTCTTATCCTTGTTAAGTTCCCCAGTTTTGGACTTTCTCAGTTAAACTGTGCACTGTCAAGAACGCTGTATATTTTAAGGGTTCACTTTATTTTGATCTCTATGGGTAAATGGAAATGGAGCTCGAAATCAAACAGTGTTGGTGTTAGCTGCTTGAAACTTCACATACTAAATCAATTCCCTGTCAGTACTCTCTGATTTCTTCTTGTGAAAGTATCCCAAAGCTGAAGCATGCAAAAAAAAAAAAAAAAAAAAAAAAAAAAAAAAAAAAAAAAAA
>NW_026007739.1:58693-64308 GCF_001458135.2 Marmota marmota marmota
TCAAATTTCTTTGATATTGGGCAGGAGTCATCTTTTACCTAGCCTTACTATGTTCACCAGTTTGGGGCCTTCTTGGTTCAAGGTTCACTGTCAGGAATAGTTTGAGTTTAAGGTTTCACTTCATTTGAACCTATACAGATAAATGGAAATGGAGCTAGAAATCAAACAGGGCTTGTGCTAGCTGCTTGAAACTTCACACACTCAATCTGTTCTTTGTGGGCACTCTGTGGTTTCTTCCTTGTGAAAGAAGCTCTAAGCATAAGCACGCAAGAACAACTTTATCCAAGAGCACTTTATGAGAAATCATGGAAATATGCATGTCCTGATCTACCTCCCCCCATTTATTTTGTCAGATTTGTTTGATACTGCACAGGATTCATCTGCTAGCTTGCTGCCCTGGGTTCCCCAAGTTTTGGACTTGTATGATCACAGCTCTATAAACAGGGTATGTTTTGGATTAGTGTTAGAGTTAGGACTAGAGTTAGAACTAGTGTTAGAGTTTGACTTATTTTTGTTCAAATTTCTTTGATACTGGGCAGAATTTCAGTTTTACCTAGTCTTATTATGTTCCTCAGTTTTGAGCCTTCTAATTTCAAATGTTCACTTCCAGGAACAGTTTGTATTTTAAAGTTTTACTTCAAGTTGTCCTATATGGATAAATGGAATGGAGCTGGTAATCAAACAGGGTTGGTTCTAGCTGCTTGAACTTTCACACACTCAATCAGTTCTCTGTGAGCACTCTCTGGTTTCTTCCTAGTGAAAGTTTTCCAAAGATATGGCAATGAAAAGAATATTATCCAAGAGCACATTAGGAAAAAAAACAGGGGAAGGAGGCATGTACTGAAACACCTCCCCCAATTATTTTGTCAGACTTTTTTTATACTGGGCAGGATTCATCTGTTACCTTGCCCTACTAGGCACTCCAAGTTTTGGTCTTCTATGATCAAAGGTTCTCTCTACATGTTAGGGTTAGGTTTAGGGTTAGGGTTAGGGTTAGGTTTAGGGCTAGGGTTAGAATTCGTTTTGGGGTTAGAGTTAGTTTTGTTCAAATTTCTTTGATACCAGAGAGAATTCATCTTTTACCTAGCCTTACTATGTTCCCCATGTGTTCCCCTCGGTTCATGGTTCACTGTCAGGAACAGTTTGGGTTTTAAGGTTTCACTTCATCTTGACTTATATGTGTAATTGGAAATTGAGCTGGATAACAAACAGGGTTGTTGGTGTTATCTGCTTGAAACTTCACACAATCAATCAGTTCTCTGTGGGCACACTCTGATTTGTTCCTTGTGAATGTAGCCCTATGCTGATGCATGCAAAGCATAGGTTTAGGGTGAGGGTGATGTATAGCGCTAGGTTTAGTGTTAGGGTCAGAGTCAGAGTAAGGGTTAGTTTTAGGGTTAGGGTTAGGAGTCTATTTAGGGCTAAAGTTAGGTGCTAGTTGTAGGGTTAGGGTTTGGTTTAAGTTAATGTTTAGGGTTAGGGCTATGGCTTGGTTTTGTTTTAGGGCTAGGGCTAATGTTAGAACTAGATTTTGGATTAGTGTTAGAGTTAGGGCTAGTGTTAGGATTAGGGTTAGGGTTAGATTTAGATTTAGGGTTAGATCTAGGTCTAGGGTTAGGGCTAGTTTAGGGTTCTCAAAGGGATAGGGTTAGAACTAGGGATACGGCTATTAAGAGAGTTAGTTTTAGACTTAGTACCAGGCTTAGGATAGAGTTTGTGTTACATCTAAATTAGGGCTAGGATTCGGGCTAGGGTTAGTGTTAGGGTTAGGCCTAGGAGTAGGGCTAGGTTTAGGGTTAGAATTGGGGTCAAGGTTAAGTTTAGGGGATTGGTTGGTGTTATAGCTAGTCTTAGGTCTAGGGTGAGCGTTAGAAGTAGGATTAAAGTTAGGGTTAGTGTTCAGGGTAGGATTAAGGAAAGTTTAGGGCTATAATGATAGCTAGGGTTTCTGTTAGATTTAGGGCTAGGACTAGTGCTAAGACAAATGTCAGGTCTAGGGTTATGGTTAGGGATAATTTTAGGATTGGGTTATGCCTAGTTCTAGTGAGCTACGTTTAGTGTAAAGGTCAGGTTTAGAGCTAGGGGTTTTATTAGGGTTAGAGTCAGGGTTGGCATTTGATTTAGGTTAAAGTTTACAGTTAAGGCTTGAGTTAGTGGTAGGTTTATGTTTAGGGTCAGGGTAATTGATAGGGTTAGCTTTAGGTTTCAGTGAAGGTTTAGGGTAAAGAATGGATTAGGTTTCTTGATAGGGTTAGGTTTAACAATAGGGTTAGGTTTATGTTTAGTGTAATGGATAGGTTTAGAGCTCAGGTTCGTGCTAGGTTATGGTTTGGATTAAGTTTAGGATTAGGGTTAGGTTTAGGGATAGGGCTAAGGTTTTGTTTAGGGTAAGTATTAGGGTTAGGGTAAGTGTTAGGTTTAGGGCTAGGGTTATGGTTAGGTTAGAGTAAAGGTTAGGGTTTGAGCTAGTGTTAGAGCTAGGGCGAGGATTAGGTTTAAGTTTAGGTCTAGGATTATGTTTAAGATTATGGTTTGGTTTAGGGTTAAGGTTATGGCTAGGGTTTAATTAGGGTTCGGGTTAAGTTTAGGGTAATGAATAATATTAGAAGTAGGGTTAGGGTTAGAGTATGGGTTAGGGCTAGTGTTAGGATTAGGTTTAGTGTAAGGCTTAATATTTAAGTTAAGGTTAGGGCTATTGCAAGGATTAGGTTGTGGGTTAGGTATAGGGTTACATTTATGTTTAAGGTTAGGTTTAGTGTTAGTGATAGGGTTATAATTAGGATTAGGGTAACGGTAATGGATAGGGTTAGAGCTAAAGTTGGGCTAGGATTGAAGTTAGGATTAAAGGTAGGATTAGGGTGAGGGTTTAAGATGGGGCTAGTATTAGGTTTAGTGAAAGGGTTTTCCCTGAGCTAGGGTTAGGTCTAAGGTATGGGTTAGGGTTATGGTTAGTGTTAGGGCTATGATTAGGGTTAGGGTTATGTTTAGGACTAAGTTTAGGCCTAGGATTAGTGCTAGGTTTTATGTTAGGTTTAGGGCTAGGGTTAGAACTATGGGTAATGTAAGAGCTAGGATTATGTTTAGGACTAGTTTTAGGGTTAGGTTTATGGCTAGGTCTAGTGTTAGGTCTAGGTTTTGGATTAGGGTCAGGTTTCGAGCTAGGTTTAGTGTTAGGTCAGTGTTTGGGATAGGATTTGGGTTAGGGTTATAGCCAGAATTAGGACTAGGTTTAGGTCTAGGCATAGGGTTAGTGTTTGGTTTAGGTTAAGGGTTATTGTGAGGGCTATGTCTAGGTTATTTTTTATGTCTAGGGCTGGAGTTATAGCTATTTTTAGGATTAGCTTTAGGTCTAGGGCTAGTGTTAGTGTTAAGTATAGATATAGGGTTACCGGTAGGGCTAGTATTAGGGTTTGGTTTAGGGATAGGATCAGGTTTAGACCCAGAGTTAGCATTAGGGTCAGAATAAGGGTCAGAGTTAGGGTTAGAGCTGGAATGAGTGCTAGGGTTAGGACTAGTAATATGGTTAGAGTATAAGTTTGGCTAAGAATTAGAGTTAGTACTAGTGATAGCATTTGGGTTAGGGTTTGGCTTTGGGTAAGGGTAAGGGTTAGGGCTAGGTTTAGAAAAATGACTAATATATGAACTAAGGTTATGATTAGGGCTAGTTTTATGGTTAGGGTTAAAGCTAGGTTTAGTGCTAGGCTTAATATAAGGTTAGGGTAATGTTTAGAGCTAGGATTAGTGTTAGGGTCAGCGTCAAGTTCAGGGTTAATTTTAGAGTTAGGATTAGGACTAATTGTAGGGTTAGAGTTTGGTTTAGAAAAAGTTTAGTGTTAGGGCTATGGCTTGGTTTTGTTTTATGACTAGGGCCAGGGGTAGTTCAAATTTTAGGATTAGCATTATTGTTAAGACTATGTTAGCATTTGGTTTAGGCTTATGGTTACAGTTAAATTTAGAGTTAGGTTTATATTTAGAGTTAGGATTAGGACTAGGACTAAGGATGGAACTAGCAATAGGGCTAGGGCAATTGTAGTCTTATTGCTAAGTTTAGAATTTGGATAGGACTAAATTAGGGCTAGGATTAGTGCTAGGCTTAGTGTTATTGTTAGGCCTAGGTTTAGGGCAATGGGTTAGGGTTAGGTTTAGGTAAGGGATGGAGTTATAGCTAGGTTTAAGGCTAGGAAAAGAGTTAGAATTAGGGTTAAAACTTGAGTTATGGTTTGGATTAGGGCTAGGGCTTATTTCAAGTCTAGCATTATGGTTAAAGATAGTTTTAGGGTTAGGTTTTCGGCTACATCTAGTGTAATGGTAGGTTTAAGGTTAGGGTCAGGTTTAGAGCTAAGGGTAAGGGTCATTATTAGTGTTTGGGATAGGTAAAGGTTTTAAGTTAGGGCTCGAATTAGCACTAGGGTTAAAATTAGGGTAAAGATAAGGTTATGTTTAGGTTTCAGGTTAGGTTTAGGGTATTGAATAGGGTTATGAGTAGTGATAGGCTTAGGTTTAAGCCTAGGGTTAGCATTAAGGTTAGGGTTATGTTTAGGGTAATGGATAGGGTTAGAGCTAAGTTTATGGCTAGGGTAATGGTTACAATTAGTGCTGGTGTCAGGGATAAGTTTAGGTTTAGGGTTAAAGGTACGGTTAGGGCAGCGATTCGGTCTAGGTTTTGGATTAAGTTAAGGCTAGGGTTAGGGTTACGTCTAATATAAGTACTAGGTTTACGTTAAGGCTAGTTTTATGGTTAGGGTTAGGGCTAAGTCAAGTGTTAGATTTAGGGTTAGGGTTAGAATGACGTTTAGAGCTAGGTTTAGGGTTAGCTCGGTTCAGTGTTAGTTTTAGTTTTGGGCTTAAAACTCAAATTAGGGCTAAGGTTAGGGCTAGATGTAAGGTTAAGGTTTGGTTTAGGTTAAGGGTTAGGGTTAGGGCTATGGTTTTGTTTTGTTTTAGGGCTTGGGCTAGAGTTAGGACTGGTTTTAGGATTAGCATTGGGGTTAGGGTTAGGGGTAGTGTTAGGTTTAGGTTTAGGCTTAGGGTTAGGGTTAGATTTAGATTTAAAATTAGATCTAGGGTTAGGGCTAGGACTAAGAAAACGTCTAGGGTTAGGCCTAAGGTTAGAGCTAGGATTAGGGTTCCAGCAAGGGATAGGGTTAGAAGTAGTTTTAGGGCAAGTGTGAGAGTTAGACTTAGTCTTAGGGCTAGGTTAGGATTAGGGTTAGGGATACAGCTAAACTAGGACTCAGATTAGGGCTAGGGTTAGTGTTCAGGTTAGGCCCAGGTTTAGGGTTAGGGTTATGATAAAGGCTATGATTAGGGCTAAGACAAGGCCTAGGATTTGTTTTAGGATTATGGCTAGGATTATGGATAGGTCTAATATCAGGTCTAGGGTTACCTTTAGGGATATTTTCTTTTTTTTAAATTTTTTATTGTTGGTTGTTCAAAACATTACATAGTTCTTGATATATCATATTTCACACTTTGATTCAAGTGGGTTATGAACTCCCATTTTTACCCCATTATACAGATTGCAGAATCACATCAGTTACACATCCATTGATTTACATATTGTCATACTAGTGTCTGTTGTATTCTGCTGCGTTTCCTATCCTCTACTATCCCCC
>NW_026007739.1:67726-72160 GCF_001458135.2 Marmota marmota marmota
ATAGTTTTAGGGTTAGGTTTATATCTAGGTCTATTGTAAGGGTTGGGTTTATGGTTAGGGTCAGGTTTAGAGCTGGGGGTATTATCGGGGTAAGGGTTAGGGTTTATGTTAGGTTATGGTTTATGGTTAGGGCTCGAATTAGCATTAGGTTTAGTGATAGTTTAACAATAGTTTGAGGTTTAGGGTTCAAGTTAGGTGTAGGGTAATGGATAGGGTTAGAGATGGGCATAGGGTTTGGTCTCTATTTAGCATAAGGGTTAGGGTTATCCTTAGGGTAATGCATAAGGTTAGAGCTAGGTTTAGTGGTAGGGTTATGCTTAGGATTGTATCTAAGTTTAGGCTTAGGCTTAGGGTTAGGGCTATGCCTAGCATTAGGGTTAGCTTTAGGGTTAAAGATAGGGTAGGGCTTGGATTAGGGCTAGGTTTTGCAATAGGTTAGGGGTATGGCTTAATTAAGAACTTGTTATGATTAGAGTTAGTTTTAGGGGTAATGTTAGGGCTAGGTATAGTTTCAGGGTTAGGGTGATGTTTAGAGCTAGGATTAGTGTTAGTGTAAGGGTTAGTGTTCAGATTAGGATTATGGTTAGAATTAAAGCCAGAATTAGGACTAGGGTTAGGTCTAGGGGAAGAGTTAGTGTTTGGCTTTGGCTAATTGTTATTATTAGGGCTACGTCCAGGTTTTTATTTAGGTCTTGGGCTACTGTTATTGCTAGATTTAGGATTAGGTTTAGGTCTAGGGCTAGTGTTAGAGTTTGTTTTAGGGTTAGGTTGAGGTTTAGACCTATGATTAGTGTTAGGGTCAGAATAAAGATCAGGGTTAGGGTTAGGGTTTGGGTTATGGTTAGAGCTAGAATAAGGGCTAGAGTTAGGACTAGTAATAGGATTAGGGTTTGGGTTAGGTTAGGATTAGGGTTAGAATTAGGATTAAAATTAGTGTTAGTGTTTTGCTTAGGGTAAGTGATAGAGTTAGAGCTACTGTTAGGTCTAGGGTTAGAGTTAAACCTAGGTTTGGAGCTCAGATTAGGGCTAGTTTTTGTGTTAGGATTAGGGCTACAATTAGAGGAACAGCTAATGTAAGAACTAAGGTTACAATTAGGGTTAGTTTTAGGGTTATGGTTAGGGGTTAGACCTCTAGTGTTAGGATTAGGTTTAAGGTTAGGGTGATATTTAGAGCTAGTGTTAGTGTTAGGTTAGAAGTCAGGGTCAGGGTTAGTCTTAAGGTTAGGGTTAGGACTCAAACTATGGGTAGGGTTACTGTAAGTATTTGGTTTAAGGTTAGGATGGTGTTTAGAAGTAGGGTGAGTGTTATGAAATGAGTTAGAGTCAGGGTTAGTATTAAGGTTAAAATTAGGACTCAAATTAGGGATAGGGTTAAGTCTAGGTGTAGCATTAGGATTTGGTTTAAGTTAAGGTTTAGTATTATGGCTATTGCTTGGTTTTGATTTACTTCTAGGGTCAGTGTTAGGGCTAGGTTTATGAGTAGCATTAGGGTTAGGGTTAGTGTTTGTTAGGCTTAGGCTTAGGGTTAGTGTTAGATTTAGAGTTAGGTATAGATCTAGGTTTATGGCTAGGAATAAGGACAGGGCAAGGTTTATGGCTAGGGTTAGAGCTAGGGTTAGGGTTACGGTAAGGGATAGGGTTAGAACTAGGGATAGGGCTAGTGTGAAAGTTATAGTTAGTCTTATGGCTAGGATTAGGGTTAGGGATAGAGTTAAATTAGGGCTCGAATAAGGCTAGGGTTATTGTTCAGCTTAGGCCTAGCATTAGATTTAGGGTTAGGGTTAAGTTTATGGTAAGGATTGGCATTATAGCTAGGTTTAGAGGTAGGGTGAGGGTTAGAATTAGGTTTAGGCCTATGATTAGTGTTGGGGTTATAATTCAGGCTGGTTTTAGGAATAGGATGAAGGCTAAGGTTAGTTTTAGTGTAGGGGTAGGATTAGTGCAAGGACTAATATCAGGTCTAGGGTTATGGTTAAAGATAGTTTTAGGGTTAAGTTTATGAATACAGGTAGTGTAAGGGTTATGTTTAGTTTTAGGTCACGTTTAGAGCTAGGGGTATTATTAGATTAGGGTCAGGGCCTTGGTTAGGGTTTGAATAGGCTATGGTTTAAATTTAGGGCTTGAATTAGCATTAATTTTAGTGTTAGGGTAATGATAGGGTGAGGTTTAGGGTTTAGGTTTGGTTTAGGGTAATGAATATGGTTAGGATTAGGGATAGGGTTAGGTTTAGGCCTAGGGTTAGCGTTAGTGTTAGGGTTATAGTCATGGTGATTGATAGGGTTAGAGCTAGGGTTAGGGCTAAGTTTATGGTTATGATTAGGGCTAGGGTTAGAGTTAGTGTTAGGATTAAAGCTTAGGTTAGATCTTGAATTAGGGCTAGGTTTTGTGTTAAGTTAGTGCTAGGGTTAGAGTTACAGCTAAGGTAAGTACCAGGGTTATATTTAGGGCTAAATTTAGGTTTAGGGTTGGGGCTAAGTCTAGTGTTAGTCTTAGTTTTAGGGATAGGTGATCTTTAGAAGTAGGATTAGTGTTCTGGTCAAATTCAGGGTCAGGGTTAGTTTTTGGTTCAGCTTAAAACTCAAATTAAGGCTAAGTTTAGGGTTAGGCTTAGGGTTTGGTTTAGGTTAAGGGTTAGGTTTAAGGCTATGTCTGGGGTTTGTTTCAGGGCTAGGGCTAGGATTAGGGCTAGATTTAGGATTAGCATTATGGTTATGGCTAGTGTTAGGTTTAGGTTTAGGCTTAGGGTTAAAGTTAGATTTAGAGTTAGAGTTATATCTAGGTTAGGGCTAGGGCTAAGGGTAGGGTTAGTGTTAGGGCTAGGATTATTGTTTCAGTAAAATATAGGTTTTGAACTAGGGATAGGGCACAGGTGAGAGTTAGAATTAGTATTAGGGCTAGGGTTAGGGCTAAGATTAGGGATAGGCATAAATTAGGGCTAAGATTAGGGCTAGGGTTAGGGCTAAGATTAGGGCTAGGGTTAATGTTAGTGTTAGACCTAAGGTTAGGGTTAGGGTTAGGATAAGGGCTGGGGTTTGTGTCAGGGCTATGGCTAGGATTAGGTTAGTGCTAGTGTCAGGACTAGGGTTACGGTTTGGGATAAATTTAGAATGTTTTATGGCTAGGTCTAGTGTAAGGGTGAGGTTTATGGTAAGGGTCAGGTTTAGAGCTAGGGGACTTATTTGTTTGAGGTTAAGGTTTTGATTTAGAGCTCTAATTAGCTTCAGGGTCAGGGTAATTGTAATGATAGGTTTTTGTTTAGGGTTCAGTTTAGGTTAAGGTTAATTGATAAGGTTAGGGTTATTGATAGGGTTAGGGTTAGGTCTAGAGTTAGCATTAGGGTAATGGTTATGGTAGGATAATGGATAGGGTTAGAGCTAAGGTTGGGGCTAGGGTGATGTTTATAAATAGGTCTTGAGTTAGGGTTAGGGTTAGGTCTAGGGTTAAGGTTAGGGTTATGTTTAGTGTAAGACTTGGGTTTTGAGCTAGGTTTAGGGCTAGGGCGGGGATAGGTTTAGGGTTAGGTCTAGGGATAAGATTACAGTACAGTTAGGGTTAGGGTTAGGATTAGGGCTACGGTCATCATTAGGGGTAGTGTTAGGGTTAGGGTAATGGATACGACTAGATGTAGGTTTATTTTATGGTTAGAGTTAGAGTGAGGTTTAGGCTTAGGGCTAGGGCTATGGTTATGGTTAGGTTTGTGGTAAGGGTTAGAGTTTGAGTTAGGGTTAGGTATATGGTGAGGGTGAGGTTTAGGGTTAGGTCTAGGATTAGTTTTTTGGTTAGTTTTAGGGTTAGGATTAGGCCTAGGGTTATCAATAGAGTTAGGGTAATGTTTAGGGTAATGGGTATATTTAGAGCTAGGTTTAGTGCTTGAATTAAGGTTCAGATTAGGACTAGGTTTAGTGTTATATTTAGGGATAGGTGTAGGTTTATATTTAGGGTAAGGTTTAGGTTTTGAGCCAGGGTTAGAACTAAGGTGAGGGTTAGGATAGGGTTAGGGCTACAGTTAGTGTTAGGGTTATGCCTAAGGCTAGGTTTAGGCCTAGGATAAGATCTAGGTTTTGTGTTAGGTTTAGGCCTAGGGTTAGGTCTATGGGTAATATAAGAGCTATGGTTATGATTAGGGCTAGTTTTAGGGTTAGATTTATGACATGGTCTAGTGTTAGGTTTAGATGTTGGTTAGGCTCAGGTTTGGAGATAGGTTTACTGTTAAAGGCAGGGTCAGTGTTCAGGTTAGAGTTAGAGTTAGGGTGAAAGCCAGAATTAAGACAAGGTTAGGTTTAGGGGTAGGGTTAGTGTTTCTTTGGGTTAAGGATTATTTTTAGGGCTAGGGCTAAGTTTTTGTTTAGGTCTAGGGCTAGAGTTATCACTAGATTTAAGATTTGGTTAAGGTTTAGGGTTAGCATTAGGTATAAGGTTACTATAAGGCTTGTT
>NW_026007739.1:76521-82887 GCF_001458135.2 Marmota marmota marmota
GGTTTAGGTTAATGAATAGGGTTAGGGTTATGGATAGAGTTAGGGTTATCCTAAAATTAGTATTAGGGTTAGGGTTAGGGTTAAGGTAATAGATAGGATTAGAGCTAGTTTTAGGGGTAGGGTTATGGTTAGGATTAAGGCTAGGTTTAGGACTAGTTTTAGAATTAGGGTTAGGTTTAAAGCTAGTGTTAGGGTTAGGGATAGGGCTAGGTTTTAGATTAGGTTAGGGCTACAGTAGGACTATGGCTAATATAAGAACTAGGGTTAAGATTAGGGCTAGTTTTAGGGTTAGGGTTAGGTCTAGGTCTAGTGTTAGGGTTAGGTTATGATTAGAGTGATGATTTGAAATAGGGTTAGTGTTAGGGTCAGAGTCAAGTTCAGTGTTAGTTTTAGGGTTAGGGATAACACTCAAAATAAGGTTAGAGTTATGGATAGGTGTAGGGTTAGTTTTTGTGTTAGGGTTAGGGCAAAAATTAGGGCTAGGTCTAATGTCAGGTCTGAGGTTACAGTTAGGTTAGTGTTAGGGTTATGGCTAGGGCTCAGTTTTGCTTTAGAGCTACAGCTAGGTTTAGAAATAGTTTTAGGATTAGTGATAGTGTTAGGGCTAGTGGTAGGTTGAGGTTCAGGCTTAGGGTTAGGTTTATATTTAGAGTTATGGTTAGATCTAGTGTTAGGACTTGGGCTAGGTATAGGGGTTAGGTTTGGGCTAGTGTTAGGGCTATGGTAACAGATAGAGTTAGTACTAGAAATAGGCCTAGGGCAAGAGTTAGATTTAGTCTTAGGGTTAGGGTTAGAGTTAGGTTTATGATTAGCACTAAATTAGGGCTAGGATTAAAGCTATGGTTAGTGTTAGGGTTAGAGTTAGTGTTAGTGTTAGTGTTAGGATTAGGGTTATGGTTAGGGTAAGGGATGTGGTTATACCTAGGTTCAGAACTAGTGCGAGGATTGAAATTAGGGATTGGGCTAGGGTTTGGGTTCAGGTTAGGATTAAGGCTAGGTTTAGGGATTGGGATAGTGTTAAGATTAGGGCAAGTATTAGGTCTATGGCTAATGTCTGTTAGGGTTATGCTTAGAGATAGTGTTGAGGTTAGGTTTATGGCTAGGTCTATTGTAAGGGTTATGTTTCGGGAAAGGGTCCGGTTTAAACCTAGGTGTATTGTTAGGGTAAGTTTATTGTTTAGGGTTGGTTTAGGTTATGGTTTAGGTTTAGGGCTTGTTTTAGCATTAGGGTTAGGGACTGGGTTAGAGTAATTAATAAGGTTAGGTTTAGTGTTCAAATTAGTTTTAGGAAATGGATAGGGTTAGTGTTAGAGATAGGTTTAGAGTTAGGCCTAGGGTTAGCATTTGGATTAGGATTATGCTTAGGGTAAAG
The DNA here is from genome assembly GCF_001458135.2 of Marmota marmota marmota. NCBI lineage: Eukaryota > Metazoa > Chordata > Mammalia > Rodentia > Sciuridae > Marmota > Marmota marmota. The sequence goes on from NW_026007739.1 coordinate 77,894, forward strand.
GATAGGTTTAGGGCTAGGGTTATGGTAAGGATTAGGACTATGGTTAGGGTTAGGGTTAGGGTTATGATTAATCCTAGGGTTAGTGTTAGGGTTAGGTTTAGGGTAAGTGTTAGATTTTGAGCTATGGTTAGGGCTAGGGCAATGGTTAGGTTTAGTGTGACGTCTAGGTTTAGGGCTAGGCTTAGGTTTAGAACTAGGTTTAGAATTAGGGTTTGGGTTATGTTTAAGGTAATGGACAAAGTTAGAACTAGGGTTTGTCCTTTGTTATGGTTAGGATTAGGACTAGGGTTAGGGTTAGGTTTAGGTCTAGATTTATATTTGGGTAAGGGTTAGTGTTTGAGCAAGGGTTAGGGTTAAGGCCAGGTTTAGGGTTAGGGTTATGGCTAGATTTTTGGTTAGCATAAAGTTTAGAGCTAGGATTTGTGTTACAGGAAGGGACAGTGTTTGGGTTGGGGTTATGGCCAGAATTAGGACTAGGGTTAGGTCTAGAGGTAGAGGTAGTGTTTGGGTTAGGTTTAGGATTATTGTGAGGGCTAAGGCTAGGTTTTTGTTTAGGGCTAATGCTAGAGCTATGGATAGATTTAGGATTAGGTTTTTGTCTAGTTTGAGTGTTAGGGTTAGGTTTAGGTATAGGGTAACCCATCGGGCTAGTGTTAGGGTTCAGTTTAGGGTTAGGGTCAGGTTTAATCCTAGGGTTAGAGTTAGGGTCAGAATAAGGGTTATGGTTAGGGTTAGGTTTTGGGTTAGGGTTAGAGCTAGAATGAGGGCTAGGGTTAGGACAAGTAATAGTGTTATGCTTTGGGGTAGGCTAAGGATTAGGATTAGGACTAGGGTAGCATTAGGATGAGGGTTTGGCTTAGGGTAAGGGATAGGTTTAGAGCTAGGCTAATGGCTATTGTTAGGGTTAGGTATAGGTCTAGGTTTAGGTTAGATTTAGGTTTAAAGTTAGGTTTATGTCTCAGATTAGAGCTAGATTTTCTGTTAGCACAGGGCTATGGCTAATGTAAGAACTGGTGTTACGATTAGGGGTAGTTTTAGGGTTAGGGTTAGGTCTAGGCCTAGTGTTCAGGTGAAGTTTAGTGTTAGTGTGATGTTTAGAGCTAAGGTTATTGTTAGGGTCGGAGTCAGGGTCAGGGTAAATTCTAGAGTTAGGGTTAGGACTCACATTAGGGCTAGGGTTGGGGCCAGGCATAAGCTTACTTTTTTAGTTTAGGTTAAGGATTAGCCATAAGCCTATGACTCGGTTTTGTTTGAGTGCTAGGGCAAGGGTTAGGGCTAGTTTTCCAATTAGCATTAGGGTTAGGGCTATCTTGAGGGTGAGGTTTAGGCTTAGGATTAGGTTTTGATTTAGGGATAGGTTTTAGGGCTAAGGCGAAAATAGGAATGGGGTTGGGGCTAGGTTTAGGTCTAGTGTTTTTGTTATGGTAAGGGATAAATTAAGGTCTAGTGTTTGTGTTATGTTAAGGGATAGGTTTAGTACCAGATTAGTGCTAGGGTGAGAGTTAGGGTTAGGGTTACAGTTAGGGTTAGGTTTAGGAATAAACTTGTGCTAGGATTAGTGCTACGGTTAGTGTTAGGGCTAGGCCTACATTTAGGGCCAGGGTTAGGGTTAGGATTAGTGTAAGGTATGATGTTATAAGATAAGGTTATGATGTTATAGCTAGGTTTAGGGCAAGGGTCAAAATAGGGATAGGGCTAGGGTCAGGGTTAAGTTTAGGATGAAGGCTAGGTTTAGGACTAGTATTAGGATTAGGTTTCGTGTTAGGGTTAGTTTTAGAATTAGTGATAGGACTAAGGTCTAGGTTTATGGTTAGGATTAGTTTTAGGTTTAGGTTTATGGCTAGTTCTAGTGTAAGGTTTAGGTTGAGGGTTAGGGACAGGTTTAGAGCTAGGGTTATTATTAGGGTCACTGTCATGATTAAGGTTTGAGTTAGGTTAAGGTTTAGGATCAGAGCTCTCATTATCGTTACGGTTAGGGTTAAGTTTAGGGTAATGTTTATGGTTAGGTTTAGGTTTCAGCTTAGGTAAAGGGTAATGGATAAAGTTAGGGTTAGAGATAGGGTTAGGGACATTCTAAGGTTAGCATTAGGGTTAGGGTTGTGGTTAGGCTAGGGTTAGGGCTAGGATTATGGTTAATATTAAGGCTAGGATTAGGTTTAGGGTTAGGGCATTTTTTAGTGTTAGGGTTAGGTTTAGGGTAATGGTTAGGGCTCTGGTTAGAGTTAGGGTTAAAACAGGTTTAGGGCTCCAATTAGTGCTAGGTTTTGGGTTAAGTTAGGAGTAGGATTAGGGCTATGACTAATTGAAGAACTAGGGTTATGAGTAGGGCTAATTTTAGGGTTAGGGTTAGGGGTAGGTGTAGTTTTAGGTTAAGGTATAATTTTAGGGTGATCTGAGAGCTAGAATTAGTGTTAGGTTCAGAGTCAGGGTCAAGGTTAGTTTTAGGGTTAGGGTAGGAGATGAATTAGGGCTAGGTTTAGAACTTTGTGTGGGTTAGGTTTTGGTTTAAGTTAAGGGTTAGAGTTAGGGCTATGGCTCATTTTTGTTATTGTTGTTTTTTTTGTTGTTGTTGTTGTTTTTAGGGCTAGGACTAGGTTAGAGCTAGTTTTAGGATTAGCCTTGGTGTTAGAACTAGATTTAGTGTGAGGTTTAAGGTTAGGCTTGGGATTAGATTTAGAGTTATGGTTAGATCTAGGGTTAGTGGTAGGGCTAGGTTTAGGGCTAAGGGTAGAGCAAGTGTTAGGATTATGGTAAGGGATAGGGTTAGAACTAGCATTAGGGCGAGGGCGATAGTTAGAGGTAGTATTAGTGCTAGTGTTAGAATTAGATTTAGGACTAAATTAGGGCTAGGATCAGGTCTAAGATTATTGTAAGTGTTAAATCTAGGGTTAGAGTTAGGGTTAGATTTAGGGGAAGTGTTGGGGTTATATCTAGGTTCAGATATAGGACGAGGGATAAAATTAGGGATAGGACTAGAGTTAGGGTTTAGGTTAGAATCAGGACTAGGTTTAGGGCTAGAATGAGGACTAGCATTTGTGTTAGGATTATGGGAAGATTTAGGGCTACGGCTAATATCTATCAGGTCTAAGATAATTGTTAGGGATAGTTTTAGTGTAAGGTTTATGGATAGGTCTATATTCAGAGTTAGGTTTAGGGTAAGGTTCATGTTTAGACCAGGGGTATTATAATGGTCAGGTCAGGTTTGGGGTTTGGATTAGATTGAGGTTTAGGGTTAGTGCTCAAATTGACATTAGGGTTAGAGTTAGGGTTAGTGTAAGGGATAGGGTTAGGTTTAGGCTTTAGGTTAGGTTTACGGTTCATGTTAGGTTTAGGTTAATGGATAGGGTTAGTGTTAGGTCTAGGGTTAGCATTAGGTTCATGGTTATTTTTATGGTAATGGATAGATTTAGAGCTATGGTTAGGGCTAGGTTTATGTTTAGGATTAGGGCTAGTGTTAAGTTTAGGGTTAAGGTTATGGCTAGGGATAGGGTTAGTTTAAGATTAGGACATGGGTTAGAATTTAAGCTAGGGTTAGTGCTAAGGCTAGGGTGAGGTTCAGGGTTAGGTCAAGGGTTAGGGTTAGTATTAGTGTTTTCTTACCATTAGGTTAAGGGTAAGGCTCATGGATTTAGGAAGTGTTAGGGCTACGTTGAGGGTTTAAATTAGAATCAGAGCTAGGGATAAAGGTAGATTTAGGGTTATTAAAGCTAGGGTTAGCAATTGGTTTAGGGTTATGTTTTTGGTAATGGATAGAGTTAGAGCTACGTTTTGGGCTATGGTTATTGTTAGGATTAGGGCTAGGATTGGGGTTAGGGTTTGGGCTAGGGTTTGTTTACATTAAGGATTAGGGTTTGAGCTAGAGTTAGGTGAGGGCTAAGTTTTGGGTTAGGTTCAGCATTTGGTCTAGGGATAGGATTACAGTAGGTTTAGTGTTAATATTAGGGTTTGGTTTAGGTCTACATCTAGTGTAAATGTTAGGCTTAGGGTAAGGGTCAGGTTTAGAGCTAGGGGAATTTTTAAGATTAGGGTCAAGGTTAAAGTTTTGTTTAAGTTAGGATTTAGTTTTAGGGCTCAAATTACCCTTAGGGTAATGATAGGGTTTGGTTTAGGGTTCAGGTTAAGTTTAGGGTAATTGATATGGTTATCATTAGCAATAGGGTTAGGGTTAGGCTTAGGGTTAGCGTTAGGATAAGGGTTATGGTTATGGTAATGGGTCGGATTAGAGCTTATTTTAGAACTAGAATTATGGTTAGGAATAGGCCTTGAGTTAAGGTTAGAGTTAGGTTTAAACTAGGGTTAGGTTTAGTGTTATGGTTAGTGTAAGGGTTCAGTTTTGAGCTCGGGTTATTGCTAGGGAAGTGTTAGTTTTAGGGTTAGGTCTAGGAATAGGATTATGGTAGAGTTATTGTTAGGGTTAGGGTTAGGGCTAGGGTTATCATTAAGGTTAGGTTTGGGGTTAGGGTAATGGATAGGCTTAGATATAGGGTTAGGGTCAGGGTTAGATTTGGGTTTAGGGTTAGGATTAAGGCTATGGTCATGTTTAGGTTTATGGTTAGGTTTAGGGTTTGAGTTAGGTTTAGGGCTATGCCGAGTGTTAAATTTAGGATTATGTCTAGGATCAGTTTTCCGGTTAGGGTTAGGTTTAGAGTTAGGGTTTGGGCTAGAATTATCAATAAGTTTAGGGTTAAGGTAAAGGGTAGGTTTAGAGCTAGGTTTCGGGCTAGGGTTGAGTTTAGGATTAGGACTAGGTTTAGGGTTAGAGTTTGTGATAAGTCTATGTTTATGTTTAGGGTAAAGTTTAAGCTTTGAGCTAGGGTTAGGACTAAGGTGAGGACTAGATTTATGTTAGGGCTAGGGTTAGGTTAGGGCTAGGTTTAGGGTTGGTTTTATGCTTAGTTCTTGGTTTAGGCTTCGGATTAGCTCTATATTTAGTGTAAGGTTTAGGCCTAGGTTTAGGGCTATGGGTAATGTAAGATCCAGAGTTATGATTAGGG
>NW_026007740.1:0-3949 GCF_001458135.2 Marmota marmota marmota
TCTCTCTCTCTCTCTCTCTCTCTCTCTCTCTCTCTCTCTCTCTCTCTCTCTCTCTCTCTCTTTCTTATAAATACAGAGATAGAAAGTGAAAGAAACAGAAGCAAAGACAAATGGATCCAGAAAACAAAAATAAATTGTTCAAGAACAAAAATTGAAGGAATTGTGCATGGGCAGGACCAGTGATCTCATTTCTGACACTGAAGAGGGATTCAAATGAGTGTTGAAACATGTAAATTCATGAAGAGTCCAGGGAAAAAAACAAAGGATTTATGTGTTCTAAACTCAATATCATTGAAAATATTAAGAGATGAAATCTATTTGCTGGAAAGAGACATTGGGGGATCGATTAGAACAATATTCTTTAATCAAATATGAAGACTTTTTTTTTTTAAGTGCTATTGCTTAGGCCAATACCTGAGAAATTCTTACTTAATGTGTCTGGTGTGAGTCCAAGCATCAGAAAACAAATTTCCCAAGGTAACTCAAAATTAAATACTGACTTAACAAACACAGCCATTAGTGAGAACCTGAGGTTAGCAATAAAGTTTTGGAATGGTTTTTCTTGATAATGCTCTAGGGAGCAGACCATGAGTGGGTAGAAGGATAAGGATGCACTGGCAGCTCCATGAAAATTAGACCCCGTTGGTACATCATGGCACTGCTTCACCTGGTCATACAGGTTTCCATATTGAGACTCAGCTATCCACACACAGAGGAAAAAAAAGAAGATTTCAGGGTCTCCTAGGAAGGGTGAGGCCTTGTGGGATGGACCAGTCTACTGAGACATCAGTGCTGGTGATAAATAAGGATCCACATTTGTTAGGATAGTTATATGCATTAGTCAGATTTACAATATTGTAATGAGATACCAGAGATAAACAACTTATAAGGAAACTTTTTTTGAGGGGGGGCGGTTCCTGGTTTTAGAGGCTTCAGTCCATTGACTTCTGACTACAGTGTTTTTGAGTTTGTAACTAGGGAGAATTTCATGGTAGGAAGATGTTATGAAGCAAAGTTATTCACCTTGTGGCATCCAGGAAGCAAAAAGAGAAAAGGCTGGAGTTTCAATACCCCCTTCCAGTTGCATGCCCACAATGACCTAATTTCTTTTCATTAGGCTCCACCTTCTAAATTTCTACCCTCCCATGGGTTGGGAACCAAGTCTTCAACACATGGACTTTGGGGGGATATTCAGGATCCAAACTAAAGCAACAGATAGAGTAGAAGTAAATGATGGAATTATGAACTTTAGGTATAAGGTCAAAGGACTTTTACAGCAAAAGGATATTTGTGTGAAATACCTCTGAAAATGGATTACAGTGTTTTACAAGATCTAAAATGGGACAAGTTGGGTCCAGGATGAAATAATTGGAGAATGTGAAATGGAACAGAATCTAAGAACATTAAGGAACTGTGCATCTCCAGTGCTGCAGAGGTGCACTGTGGATGTGCAGTGGTACACCTCTGAGTGGTACAATGTGTAATGGAAGATTTTTAAGATAAAGTCACTTGGGATAGTTTTCATAGAACATTGTTTAATTAATTAACTTTCAAGAAAGAGAAAAAATAATGGATTGTTTATGAACTCAGCTTGGTGCCCTCAGTCATAACTGGCTTGATTGTCCCTGAGTAACCCTAGTTAGATTTTCCTGCATACCTCCCCAACAAAGTACAAATAGCCAAAACCATGTGAGTGGCATATATACTTCTACAGCTGGGTCGTGGTGTCAGGAAACGTGCCTGACTCTTTACTGTAGCTTAAGACAAACCAATACATTCCAACTTGGATGGAGTCACAATTTTCCTGACTAATATATTCACCCCTCCTTCTGATGGAAATTGTGGGGATCCATTTGCTCTTGCTGCTGCCTAGAACCATACTTTTGTAAGTAAGTTCCTCAATGAGGTACACTCTGTGCAACCCTGGATTTGTCTGCCTTTTATTCCTTCAGTCTTGTGGCACCTTGGGACCAACTCATTCACTGGAACCAGATTATTCCCACATAGTTGGAAACAAGAGTAGTAAATTACAAGAGTGTAGATGAGTTAAGTCACTTGTTTAAGGTGATATAGATAGGTGCATTGCACCCAATTCATGACCTGATTCATAATAAGCACTAAATAACAATTAGTCGTTATTACAATCACTAAGAAACAGAGCCAATGCTAAGTCTATCAAACTCAAAAGTATGTGTTTCTTCCAATGTATCAAAAAAAATTTTTCCCTATATTATAACTATCCCAGCAACCATCAGTACTCTGTGAAAATAAATTTCTTTTCTAAACTTATGAAGTTGGCTGGAATTGCTAACAAAATAAAACCTTATTTGTATTATTAAAGCACTCTTACACACAAATCTTTAAGAAATGAAGGTTGCTAAAGGCCCAACTCTCCCCAGGGAATGATTTCTCTCTACCCTTCCACTAATTACCACTGTCATAACCACAATGACCTCTGAGAGGCACTGCTTTTAGAATCTTATTGGGTGAATTCAGGCAGGCTAGAATATATAAACACCTTTTATGAAGCCTGGAGAATAGCTGTTAACTCATATAGAAGAGTAGCATGCATAATCAGTGATTCACAAGCCTCATGTGCATCAGGGTCTTGGGAAGATATGAATTCTAATATTAATGAGGACATGAAACATTATTCCCAATAAGCTCCTCAGGATAGTAGAATCCTTACACAATCAATGTAATGGTCTGAGGATCATCTTGGGAAAACACCACATAAACTCCATGTTTTATAAACTTACTAATGACAAGAACCTCCTAGGGGAATTGCTAAAGATAAAAAATTCTGGGATTTTTCCCTAAAGAGTCTTTATGTGCTACCTATGAAATTGGACATGGGATCCATATTTATAAGAGCTTCCAGGTGATATTTTTTATGCTAAAGAAAGTTTGGTATAATCTGTAGTAACTATCTCAAATATAGACTGAATATTTGAGTCTCTCTGAAGCTCATGTGTTGGCATCTTAACCCCCAAGATGACAGTATTTGGAAGTGGGACCTTTGGGAAGTGATTAGATCACAAAAATAGAGCCCTCATGAATGAGATTAGTGCCTGCCGCAGTCCGGCTGCAGCAAAATAACTGGGGGGGTGACGAATAACTTGTGTACGTTGATACAGCAAGAGTGGAAGCCGTTTATTGCAGGACAGGAGCAGTATTTATACATTCCACAGAGCTTATCTAATTAGCATAAACTAGATACATCAGTCAACCAATAAGGAATCTCCACACTTAATGGCTCGCTTTTGTTACTTCTCAAACCACTCCCTCTGGCATTTGCCAGGCACCATCCAGACTTGTTTACGAACTCTAACATTCCCCTGGCAAAATGCCAGGTGTTATTTTGACTTATTTACAGACTCTAACATTTCCCCCTTTTGTTTAATTTAAATAACGACCATAGTGGTTTTTACAGAAACACCATAAATAACCTGCCACAAACAGAAAGGGAGGATACAAAATGCCATAATACCAAGCCAATTGATGGCTCCATGCAAGAAGCCCTTGGAAAAATTATACCAGCAATGACACTGTTAGCAAAGATACCGAGTTACAATTTGTTGTAGATTACAGTTTGTTGTCTCAGTCCTGGTAAAGCAGTGTCTCAATAGATTAACTCACAGTCTAGGTAAATCACAGTCCAGGTAAGTTCTGCAGGCAGCTAGCTTAAATCACAGTCCAGGTAAGTTCTGCAGGCAGCTAGCTTGATCCGAAGTCTCGTCTGTTTCTCAGCCAAAGTCTTGTCCGGTTTTCAGCAACACTGGAAATTCTTCCACCTTGGTCTTTACCGGCACTGGGACGAAGGCAGGAACTCCGGATGGCTAAAGAAAATCCTGTAGCATTCTACTAAGAAAACAACCTTTTGAACAATTTAGTACATTATCTCAAGGTTTTTTTTTTTTGCATTTGAAATAAGCATTAATAGTGCTCA
>NW_026007741.1:0-3948 GCF_001458135.2 Marmota marmota marmota
AAAAAAAAAAAAAAAAAATCTCAAATAGAAAACATCCAACCGAAAACTTTTTTTTAAACACTTTTTAATCAACATTACAAAAGATGCCTCTTCTTTAAAAAGTCCTAAATTTATTGTTTCCACTCTTAATATTATTGAAGTTATTGCTATGACAACTAAACAGAGTCCACAGAAATGTCATCTCTTCATTTGGAATTGGCCAGATCATCAAGAGGTTTAAATTACTGCAAGGGGTTAATCCACTTTCAGAGAACTGTATTTCCCATGTGTCTCAGTCCAATCAGGCTGCTATAACAAAATACCATAGACTAGTGGCTCACAAAAAAAACAGAATTTATTTCTCACAGTGCTGGTGACTGAGAAGTCAGACAGGGCTCCAGCAGATTCAGGGTCCAGGGAGGACCCACTTTCTGGTTCACTGATGGCACCTTCTAGTTGTGTCCTCATGTGATGCAAGGGCCCAACTGGCTCTGTGAGGCATCTTTTATAAGGACACAAATTTCACTCATGAAGGCTCTTCCCTCATCACCTATTCACCAAGCCTGGTTAGCTAATGCCATCACCTTGGAAGTTAGGATTTTAACACAGGAATTTAGGGAGTGGGGGCTCAAATAGTCAGACCATAGCATTCTGGTTTTATGGTTTTACTTTTCATTTTTGCCTATCTCTGAAACAAGGTATAATATTAATGTTTTCCTGTTCAATTTTGATTCATTTTGTGTTTCTTTTTAGCTGCATTACTCTGGATTTGCTAACCTTAAAAATCCCATCATCACTGAAGAATTGGATATTTTGAGGCTTTGCTACTTTTGTTGCTGTTTTCGTTAGCACCACCAGATTGCTGTGAATGGCACGATATTGCTTTTGGATATAATTTCCTGGATTGACTTACAAATGCCCTCTGTTGGTTTGGTCTGAAACCAGTCACACGTTCTCCTTTGTAAAATGTATTACCACTGTCTAATGCAAATAATGCCTGGGACTTTGCCTTTTACAATGTACCCATCTAATCATGGAATGTTAGTAAAGAGATGGGAAAATATATCAAGATAGATCACTATGTATGAGACTGTTTCTATTCATTTTATGTCTAACCACACTGATTTTTTATGGTGCTCAAATTGGTGTATTTTCCATCTAATTCAAGTCATCAATTACCTACTGACTGCCCAAAGGTCTATGATATCAGCCTATGCAAACAGAGTATAAGTCATAGCTTACCCTAGCAAATTCACATTCTCAACAAAGACACGCTGGAGGATGCTTCAGTGCTGGAATAGGAAGGAAGGAAGGAAGGAAGGAAGATAGATCACTTTTTCCTAATTTTCTAAATAAAGTATAGTTGCCTATAAGCGTACTTTGATTTAGAGTATGCCAATTTGACTATGTGAAAAGTGAGTCCCTGAGATTATATATGTATAATACCAGGCAAAGGAGAAGTAGCAATTTACAATTTTGTTGAAGAATGATTCTCAGAACTCAATATCAACAGCTGAATCTCAGTATACGTGTGTTATTCTCCATTCATACTGCATCTCTGGGGAGAGAAATCATATACTGCAGTGAAATGAACAATTTGGGAATGAAGAAAATCTCTAGATGTGACCTTTGAAATTTTTAAAAGTCTACTTCACAGCATACATTTGATCTTTATTTCCCACATACCCTTTCTTTTGGTATTACATTGATTGATTGATTGATTGTTGTTTTGGTACCAGGGATTGAACTCAGGGGCATTTGACCACTGAGCCACATCCCGAGCCCTATTTTGTATTTTATTAGAGACAGGGTCTCACTGAGTTGCTTAGTGCCTCACTTTTCCTGAGGCTGGCTTTGAACTCACAATCCTCCTGCCTCAGCCTCCCAAGCCGCTAGGATTACAGGTGTGCACACAGCGCCCAACAGTTACTGTGATATTCAGAAAGGGCCTAACTGCCATCATCCTTCTGGGAGCCCAACAAACATTATAGTAATATCCTAACAATATGCTAAGTTGGGCTCTCAAAGATGAATCGGACACTGGTTTGCACAAAAAGAAACAAAGTCCCGTGCTCTAGGATCATCTGGAGTGAAGGGAGGCTGATATTAATTAATCCTATGCCACTCTATCTTCAAATATCTTTCATGCCTCCATTTTGTAGGGAAAAAGTTCACTTTTCTAAGATCAGGAAATCTTCTCATTTTACTTATTTGAAGTCGAATATTTTTCTTAGGTTACCTTGATCTTTTTTCATCTCTCAACTTTTCCTCGTGGTCAGCCTCCTCCCACAAGTAGGCACATGATTAACCTCCTCCTACACTGTGCTCCTACTTCACGTGTACATGATGCCCTACCTGGTGACTGCAATATTGGACAGCGGTTGCTGAAATCTGTAGTAATGGCTGTGCCACGGCTCATAGTTAAAACCCACACGGCACTTTCTTAAACAGAGAGTAAACTTACCAGAGCAATGAGTTTTGCTTCTTTCAACATATAATAAGCTCACATTTATTTGAGTGTGAAAGGTCTTGAAATTTGTCATAGAAGAGGCTCTCTGAACAGCCTACAGTTTATCCATGGTTGTAGACTGGTTGTTCCACCACTGAGAATTCATTTTCCCTCAGGAATAGCCTCCCAAATGGTGACTGTGGTGCTTCCCTTGAGCTGCTGAGAACACGTGACCTGGGGCAGGTGAAATAACTGCGCCCACACACGTCCACTTTTAAAGCCCTGGAACATGTGACAATGTTCTCTTACAAGGCAAAAGGGATTCTGCAGATGGGATGAAGTTAGGGACGTTCAGATGGAAAGATGGGCCAGGATGATCTGGAGAGGCCCAACAGAGTCGTGGGGTCTTTACAAGTAAGAACCAAGGACGTGAGAGTCACAGGAGGAGATGGTTGATGGGAAGCACAGGTCACAGAGGAGGGAGAGACACTGCAAGATGCTACTTGGCTGTCTTTGAAGAAGAGGAAGCAGAGACAAGCCCAGGAAAGCAGGCAGCCTCCAGAGTACAGACGAGGCAAGCGAAGGGAGTCTGTCCCAGGAAGCAGCCAGCCCTGCCGACTCACTTGAGACTACTGACCTCTTCAACTACCATTTTTGTTGTTTTAAGCCAGTAACTTTGTGGTAATTTGTTGCAGCAGCAATAGAAAACTAATACCATTCCAAGAAAAATTATCAAGGTCTCTGTGGACATACAATTTGGGAAACAATATTCCCAGGATCACCTTCTGAACATCTGTACCTCAAGAAGTCTTTCAAGGAAGAACCCTGCTGAACTTTGTTTATATCATAATTTCCTCCAAAGTATTTAACCATAGACAGTTTAAAGAATACTCCTTAAGCCTTTCTTTAGAAGTATGGAATTCACTCTGAGAAACAAAGGTTTAATGAGTTATTTCGTGGACAGTGATGGCACAAAGAGGTGCAGGTATTCTTGTGAGCATTTACCTAGATGGGAACTGAGCTCATTCACTGAATCATGTCCAAGTGTCCTTTATGACTGAATATTGTGATAGGCCCTGGGACAAGGGCGGAAGGCATGACATAGGAGACTATCATTTAGTAGGACACAGGATACATTTACCAGAAATTGTGAACTACATAGAGCTTAAACTCTGCATATGAGAGAGGGAAAGACAGACAGATGGTGGTTAGGCGAGGTGAATGAACTGCTGTGGGAGTTGAGGGGGTGGGGCAGTGGGGGTGGGGGGGTGTTTCGTTTCTGGGAGGGAAGGAGTCAGAGGATGAACTGTGAGGAGATGGCAGTCCAATGTTTCCTTTTAGGACAGAGAGGCTTTGACTAGAAGAGACAGGTGAGAAGAGAGGAAGGGCATCCCAAGGCATCCCAAGCTGGGAGATGAGGGAGCAAGTAGACATTACCCAAATCAAGGACTGAGTCGCTTCCATAGGGGGGAGCACCTCAAGCCTTGGTAAACCCCATCCTCATCTGGGCAGTAATACAA
>NW_026007742.1:0-3948 GCF_001458135.2 Marmota marmota marmota
ATTTGTTTTTTAGGAATTGGCTAGCTTCACTTAGCATAATCTGCTCTAATGCCATCCATTTCCCTGCAACTTATATGCTTTTGTCATTTTTTAGTGCTGCGTAATACTCCGTGGTGTATAAATGCCACATTTTTTTAATCCATTCATCTATTGAAGGGCATCTGGGTTGGTTCCACAGTCTAGCAATTGTGAATTGTGCTGCTATGAACATCGATGTAGCAGTATCCCTGTAGTATGCTCTTTTAAGGTCTTCAGGGAATAGTCCAAGAAGGGCAATAGCTGGGTCAAATGGTGGTTCCATTCCCAGCTTTCCCAGGAATCTCCATACTGCTTTCCAGATTGGCCGCACCAGTTTGCAGTCCCACCAGCAATGTACAAGAGTACCCTTTTCCCCACATCCTCTCCAGCACTTGTTGTTTGACTTCAGAATGGCTGCCAATCTTACTGGAGTGAGATGGTATCTTAGGGTGGTTTTGATTTGCATTTCTCTGATTGCTAGAGATGGTGAGCATTTTTTCATGTACTTGTTGATTGATTGTATGTCCTCCTCTGAGAAGTGTCTGTTCAGGTCTTTGGCCCATTTGTTGATTGGGTTATTTGTTATCTTATTGTTTAATTTTTTGAGTTCTTTGTATACTCTGGATATTAGGGCTCTATCTGAAGTGTGAGGAGTAAAAATTTGTTCCCATGATGTAGGCTCCCTATTTACCTCTTTTATTGTTTCTCTTGCTGAGAGAAAACTTTTCAGTTTAAGTAAGTCCCATTTGTTGATTCTTGTTATCAACTTTTGTGCTATGGGTGTCCTATTAAGGAATTTGGAGCCCGACCCTACAATATGTAGATTGGAGCCAACTTTTTGAACAACCAAAAAAAAAAATTAATTAAAAATAAAAAAAATAAAAAAAAAAGAAATGCAAATCAAAAAAAAAATAAATAAAATATATTCATAATTTTAATAGCAAGGAAATGGAAACAGTAATAGCACTTAAGCCCATCTCAGTCTTGTTTTCCTAATTCAAAAATATAACCTTTAATGACATTAATTTATGAACTAATATTACTGACAGTTCATTTTTAAGAATATGCATGTAAATCTACTCTTGTTTTTAATTATCATTAAAAAGTGGACTTTTGTATATTGCTTAAAAAAAAAAAAAAGATGTGGGAGTAAGCTTGAACTCACCTGGGTCAAACCTGTGATAGGACTTTGAAATGAGTCCTTGATGCAAGTGTTTTGTGTGTTTGAGTCCCTCCAACCCCCATGTCCTCTATTACAACCAAGAACCTGCATGGGGAATCGAGGGAGAATTTGTAATTGAATTTCTTAACATTATTTTAATGGCTCAGAATTTCATTCAACCCTGGGTATCTAATGACATGTGAACTTATGCCATATCTTTTCAAAACAACTAAGTGAATAGTTTCTCAGATGCTTAATATTCTTTGAACATTCCCAAAGGTATGTTGTAAAATATGGTTTTAACATCATCAGAATTGTTTTTTAACACACTAAATATTTTGATTGTATAATTATATCAGTTAATGGCAGAAGCATTGTAATGCAAAACTTCCTAAAATATGAAATATTAAAAATAGTTGTGAGATTTGTTTCCCAAAAGGACTTAATAAAATCTACCTAATATTATATTTAAGGAAGGTTTAATACATTTGTCACCATATAATTATGTTATTGATCATGACCACTTAAATTGCTTTCTTATATTTCTTTTCATTTCACAGAGGCAGCGCCGCTTCTGTATTAATAATTATGTAATGTTTGATAGAAAAACTCTATAGTAGAATTAGTTTCATTTGTGGAAACCAATCTAGTATGAATTTTGTGCTAGCCAAGTAGATTTCTTTACCCTCCTAATTTTAGTTTGTGATAATACAAATATGGTTTCTAGCTCAGTGCCTGGCCTAGATGAAATGCACAATAAGTGTTAGCTCTTTTGAACATTTTTATCATGTTCACTAAAATATTTCAGTTCATTTTTTTTTACCTCTAGTCATAGCTAGTATGTTTTTGTTTGACATAATTAAATCTCTGAATATTTACATAGTCTCACAGAATTAAAAGTAAACTCTATGAATAAATTTTAATAAAATGTGTTTTCCAAGCTCCAGTAAAACAATTTAAATCCATTTCATAGTCAGCTCTGAATTAAAACTCTTCTCATTTATCATCCATTTCATTTAGTGATGAAAGAATATGAAACATGTAAGGGAAGTCTTTGCCACAACAGGAATAAAATACCTATTGTCTAGTTAAAGCATTGCAACACTTTGTACTATTTTTAAAACTCTGTACTGCCAAATGTGCTATGTCCAAAAGTACAGTAAATTAGCATAAAGAGTCACTAAATGCGCGGAACTGTTACTCTACAAGTTCAGGATATTTATTGTATTTTAATATTTAAATTATTTTTCAATATTATTTTTCATATGTAAAATTAGAAGTATGTGGTTTAAGTCATTTAATTTTTTTTAAAAGACTGGCATCAAGGGCTGGAGTTGTGGCTCAGTGGTAGAGTGCTTGCCTAGCACATGTGAGGCCCTGGGTTCAATCCTCAGCGCCACATATAAATAAAAAAAAATAAAATAAATGTATTGTGTCCAATTACAGCTAAAAAATAAATATTTTTTAAAAAGGCTGGCATCAAGAATGTTTGCCCTAAATTATTAAGTGTTTTAAAATTCTAAGAATTTCATGCAAGAGGGGCTGGGGCTACAGCTCAGTGGTGGAGTGCTTCTCTAGCATGCGTGAGGCACTCAGTTCTGTTCTCAGCACCACATAAAAATAAACAAATAAAATAAAGACATTCTGTCCATCTACAACTACAAAAAAAAAAAGAATTCCATACAAGATTTTTTCCTGCTACATTTTTCTATCATGACTATTTATTATCACTATGCTCATTTAATGTTGAAAATCGGTCATACTAGTTCTCAATTTTGCTGCCTTAGTTAAGGCAAAGCAAGAGAATTGCTGTTATTTAATAAATGGATTTGTTCAATGTCACTAATGTGACAGCAGGACTTTGAAGCCATCTGATGCCTTAGCTGGTTCTGTTAATTCAGTAATGGCTTCACACTGCCAATTGATGGCTGCTAAGTCACTAAAGTTAATGTAGAGGTTTTAGAGAAACTTCTGTTCCAATGATACATGAAAATATGAGCATATTTTAAACCTTCTGGATGATCAATATGCCTTCTGTTTGTTAGGCTTATTCACTTTAACTTTGAGAAATTGCCATTTAATGTGATACAGAACAGAGAACAATATTAGGACCTGTGAACTGTTATTTTCCTCAGCATTAGTCTATCAATATTGTGGTGAATTTTCAGAATTTCAAGGTTATATAGGTTTAAAGATTCTTTGTAGCTTGCCTCACATTCATTGACCACTTCCAATGGTAGTATGATAGAGAGAAATAAATAATTATCTACATAAATTTCATAGAATTAAATTTAAAACAAAAGGAGATCTTCAGAATCTGTTAGATAAGGGGACTGAGGCTTCAAGGTTAAGGAATGTATTCAAGTGCACACCGCCACAGAACTAGCTGGTTGCAGTGTGACTGGGAACCCAGGACTCCTGATCTTGTTCAGGATTCCTTCTAGAAACTGAAATAACAGAACACTTTATTGTCTCTTGTTTTACTATGGAGTAGAGTGAATAACCTAAGGAAAGCATGCCTTGCCCTCTTCCAAGATTTTTAAAGCAGGCAGGTCATGGGGAAGAGACTTTATTATTAGAATAGGTTCAGGTAGGAGCACAAGGACAGAGCAACGAATTATAGGGCTGAAAAATGGGTATAAAAATAGTATATATCTTTAAGAGTTATAGTGAGGAATAAATAAGAATTCATTTAATGCTTAGCACATGTGAGGCCCTAGTTTTCACCATATAGAATGTTTTTAGTACACATTAGCTGTTTTTAATTA
>NW_026007743.1:0-3948 GCF_001458135.2 Marmota marmota marmota
TCATTTTAACAACATTAATTCTTCATATCCAGGAGCATGGGGAGTCTTTCCATAGTCTAAAGTCTTCTTCAGTTTCTTTCTTTATTGTTCTGTAGTTTTCATTGTAGAAGTCTTTCACCTCTTTTGTTAGATTGATTCCCAAATATTTTATATATTTTTTGAGTTTACTGTGAATGGGGTAGTTTTCCTAATTTCTCTTTCAGTAGATTGAAGACTGATGTGTAGGAACATGTTTGATTTATTGATATTGATTTTATATTCTGCTACTTTGCTGAATTAATTTATTAGCCTAGAAGTTTTCTGGCGGAATTTTTGGGTCTCCTAAATATAGAATTATGTCATCAGCAAATAGTGACAGTTTGAGTTCTTCCTTTCTTATTTGTATCCCTTTAATTTTTTCTCCTGTTTAATTGCTCTGGCTAGCATTTAAAGGATGACGTTAAATAGAAGTGGTGAAAGAAGGCATCTTAGTCTTGTTCCCATATTTAGAGGGAATGCTTTCAATTTTTCTTCATTTAGAATGATGTTGACCTTGGGTTTAGCATAGACAGCTTTTACAATGTTGAGGTATGTTCCTACTATTCCTACATTTTCTAGTGTTTTGAACATGAATTTGTGATGTATTTTGTCAAGTGCTTTTTTTGCATCTATTGACATAGTCATCTGATTCTCCCTTTTAAGTCTATTGATGTGATGAATTATGTTTATTGATTTCCATAAGTTGAATCAAGCTTGCATCTTTGGAATGAACCCCGCTTGATCATGGTGCACTATATTTTTAATGTTTTTGTATATGGTTTGCCAGAATTTTATTGAGAATTTTTGCATCTATGTTCACCAGGGATATTGGTCTAAATTTTTCTTTGTTTGATGTGTCTTTTTCTGGTTTTGGTATCAGGGTGATGTTATCCTCATAGAATATGTTTGGAAGTGTATCCTCCTTTTCTATTTCATTGAATAATTTAAGGAATATTGGTGTTAATTCTTTGAAGGTCTTATAGAACTTGATTGAGAATCTCACTGGTCCAGGGCTTGCTTTTTTTTTTTTTTTGATTGTTAGGCTTTTGATGGCGTCTTCTAATTTATTGATTGAAATTGATCTGTTTATATTGTGTACTTCCTCCTGATTCAGTTTGTATAGGTCATATGCCTCTAGAAATTTGTTGATGTCTTTAAGATTTTCTATTTTATTGGAGTATAAATTTTCAAAATAGATTCTAATTGTCTTCTGTATTTCAGTAGTGTCTGTGGTGATATTTTACCACATATTTTAGTAATTTTTTTCTTGCTTTCTCTTCATTAGCAGGCTAGAGGTTTTTCAATTTTATATTTTTTCCAAAGAATAAGCTTTTTGGTTTATCAATTTTTCGAATTCTTTTGTTTCAATCCCATTGATTTCAGCTCTGATTTTAATTATTTCCTGTCTTCCACTGTTTTTGGTGTTGATTTGTTCCTCTTTTTTCCAAGGCTTTGAGAGCTAATATTAGGTCATTTATTTGTTGACTTTTTATTATTTTAATAAATTAACTCAATGCAATTAACTTTTCTTTTAGTACTGTCTTAATAGTGTCCCAGAAATTTTGATATGTTGTATTGGTACTCTCATTTACCTCCAAGTATTGCTTTATTTAATCCTTGATTTCTTCTGCTTTCCATTTGTTATTCATTAGTGTATTATTTATTCTCCAGGTGTTAGCTTCTAATTTTATTTTATTGTTGATTTCTAATTTCATTCCTTTGAATGCAGGTTATTATCTATTATTCTATTTTTTTTGTATTTGCTAATAGTTGCTCTGTGGCATATAATAGGCTTTATTTTAAAGAAGAATCTGTGTGCTGCTGAGAAGAAAGTGTATTCACTTGTTGATGGATGAAATATTCTATATATGTTCATTAAGTCTAAAATTATTGATTGCATTATTTATTTTGATAGTTTCTTTGTTTAGTTTTTGTTTGGATGATCTGTCCAATATTGAGAGAGTTGTGTTAAAATCATCCAGTGTTATGTGCTGTGGTCTATTTGATTCTTGAAATTGAGAAAGATTTGTTTGATGTACACAGATGCTCTATTGTTTGCAGCATTAATATTTATGATGTTATGTCTTGCTGATGTGTAATTCCCTTAAACAGTATAAATGTTCTTTTTTTGTTTCTTCTGATTATCTTTGGCTTGGAGTCCACTTTATCTGATATGAGGATGGAAATCCCTGCTTGTTTAGGTGATCCATGTGTGTGATTTTTTTTCTCGATCCCTTTATCTTCAGTCTGTGGATGTCTTTGCCTATGAGGTGAGTCTCTTGGAGATAGCATATTATTGGGTATTATGTTTTAATCCAATCTGCCAGTCTATATATTTTGATTCATGAGTTTAGGCCATTAACATTCAGGGTTATTATTGAGATGTGATTTATATTCCCTGGTCATTTTGGGAATTATTAATTAATTAATTAATTAATTTCTGGTTATTAATTTGACTTAGTTTCTCCTTTTATTGAGTACTCCTTTAGTGTAGTTCCTCCTTTTGTTTGTTTTCACTTTTTTTTTCATTTCATCCTCATGAAATATTTTGTTGAGAATGCTCTTCAGTGCAGGCTTTCTCATTGAGAATTCTTTTAACTTTGGTTTAATTTTAATTTTTATTTCATCTTCAAATCTGAAGCTTAATTTTGCTGGATATAAAATTTTTGGTTGGCCTTCATTTTCTTTCAGAAATATATTATTCTGGGACCTCCTGGAGTTGAGGAACAGAGTTGAGAAATCAACTGAGATCCGAATATGTTTCCCCCTATATGTAATTTGATATTTTTCTCTTGTAGCCTTTAACACTGTACCTTATTGCATATATTAGTCATTCTCATTATAATATGCCTTGCTGTATGTCTGCTGTAATTTTGTACTTTTGGGGTCCTGGCAGCTTCTTGTAGTTGATTTTCCATTTCATTCTTTAGATTTGGGAAATTTTCTGATATCATGTCATTAAAAAGATTGTGCATTCCTTTGGTTTGTATCTCTGATCCTTCATCTATCACAATAAATCTTAAATTTGGTCTTTTAAAATTATTTTTTAATTGTAGATGGACACAATATCTTTCTTTCTTTCTTTCTTTAATTTACTTATTTTCATGTGGTGCTGAAGATCGAACCCAGGGTCTCACACCTGTGAGGCAAGTGCACTATCACTGAGCTACACAGCCCCAGCCCCATTAAACTTGGTCTTTTTATGTTATCCCATAATTCTTGGAAATTCTGTTCATGGTTTCTTACCATCTTCTCTGCATGGTCAACTTTGTTTTCATAATTGTATATTTTGTCTTCCTGGCCTGAGGTTTAGTCTTCCAAGTGATGTAATATTTTGGTGATGTTATAAATTGAATTTTTAATTTGGTTTATTGATTCCTTTATTTCAAGGATTTCTGCTTGTTTTTTTTTTTTCCAGAATCCCTGCTTCTTTATGGAAGTGGTCTTTTACTTATTGTATTTTCTGATTTCACTCCTTATACCATCCTTTACTTCACAGATCAGTTTAACTATATACATTCTAAATTCCTTCTCTGACATTTCTTCTACTGTATTGTCAACGAATTCTATTATTGGAATATCTTGGTTTGTTTGGGTGTTTCCCCCTTGCTTTTCATGTTGCTTGTGTGTTTTCTCATCTAACAATATGAATTTGAGGAAGTTTAGTTCCTACCGTGCAGACACACAGTGTCCCCAGAAGTCACCAGTTGTTAGAGTCTGTAAACAAGTCAAAATAACACCTGGCATTTAGCCAGGGGAATGTTAGAGTTCGTAAACAAGTCTGGATGGTGCCTGGCAAAATGCCAGAGGGAGTGGTTTGAGAAGTAACAAAAGCGAGCCATTAAGTGTAGAGATTCCTGGTTGGTTGACTGATGTATCTAGTTTATGCTAATTAGATAAGCTCTGTGGAATGTATAAATACTGCTCCTG
>NW_026007744.1:0-3946 GCF_001458135.2 Marmota marmota marmota
TCCACAGATCCCTCCAGTAAAGCCTCAAACAAGTTCCTTCCCCTCACCCTGATAAAGAGAGTGAAGCCTCTGGCAGGCTGTCCTTGCCTGATAAGAGGGAAAGACAAGAAGATCAGGGTGGAGATGACCCCAGAATAAATGATGTCACTGAGAAATAGGGTGGTAGCTGATAAGGATTGAAAGGGGGGTAAAAAGCCCCCAAAATTTAGTATAAATGATAGAGCTGATGAACAGGAATTCAGCCAGCTCAAACAAGGATGCACTTAAGCTGGAGAACCTGATGAGGACCTGACATCCCATCACTTGGAATCTTTCCTGAGTCTCTGTGTGATCCTCACCATTCTCAAACTCTACTGCCACCTCTGGACCTTGGTAAGAGCTGCAACTCCTCTCTACAACCTCCTCCTTAACTGGTCCTCCGCTCCACACCAGGAAAAGCCTGCCTTGGTTCCAGATCTGGTCACTGAGGTCTGAGTGAGTGTGCATCTGCTGGACTCAAAGCCTAAGACATAAGACCTTTGAACTTAGCATGCAGAGGGAATGTCTTTCATTAGCTTATCATAATTAAGTGTGTTTTCCAGTGCTTAGAATGAATCTAGAATTGTTTGCTGTGAATTGATTATGTCTATGGCAATGCCTAGCATTAAGGATTGTTGTTTTCTTGATTAAGAACCTATACAGTTAAACTGTATTGAGTAATTTGAGTGAATAGAGCATTGAAAGGGGCACAAGTGTGTGGACATTCTTTATTTCTCCCCTTGACTGCATAAGTCACAGTTTTGCCCCTTCCACACAGCCCTCTAATCCCAGGAACTTTGAAGGCTAACGCAGAAGTGAAGCCAGATTTACAGATAGGTAGTTAGGCAGATTGGGTCTAATATTGTGTAAGATAAATAAAACAGAGGCCATTATAGAGAATGGAGTCCTGGAAACCAGAGCAGCAATTGAAATGTTAATGTCCCCAAGGAAGGAATCCACTCTAAGGAACTGTTAATCATAATCCAAAAGTCACCCTAGACCCTTCCTGCCCACATTACTCCTCCAGCCCCCCAATCTCCCACCTTTTGGACCTTCCCACCTGCATTCTATCACTGCAACATAATGAGAAACAAAGTGTGGGAATGCAGAAAGAAGACTTTAGCTATAGAAGACGGAAGACCTCCCCCTTACAGGGATTCCACCTTTTGGGTCCCCTTCTTCCTCTGGGGTGAAGTCTTTTCTACTGTCCTTTAATAAACCTTCCACTTTCCACTCTACACTTGCCTCAGCGTGCTTCTCTGGTGATATACTTCAGCATTCAGGGAAGCAAGGACTCGTCACTGGTAAACAGCAGTAACAGAAGGATCACAGGTTGGAGACCAGCTTCCACACCAAGTGGGTGCAGATCTCAAAATTCAGTAAAAGTGGAGGCTGGGGATGTGACTCATAAAGCTACCCAAGTTTGGATCCCCAATTAAAAGAAAAGAACTATTCTCTCCAATATTTCACTAGATGAGAAGTGACAATTAGCGGACGGTGTCCATTTGAAACGAGTGGGAAGAACGAACTTCTGGCTGAGCTGTGAGTTGGAGGGAAGGTGGGTTTTAGAAGGCAGGAGGCTCCTGCCATTTGGGGGACTTACAGCAGCCTCCGGAGGAGCTCCGCTGGGAGTAGGAAGGTCCATTTGTGGCCCTGCTTCCTCCATATTGGGAAGAGTGGGTCGGGCCACCAGTAGGGAGCAAAGGGGACACCAGGGACCTGAGCCGCCCTTCCAAACCCAGGGAACCAGGGGACAGGGTCCAGGGCCACCCTCCAGCGGGGACTCTGCCAAGCTCAGCAGCTCACTTCAAAAACCCAAAACCCAGTTCACCCCACGAGACTATGGGACGGGGCCACGACTCCGCTGCGCTCCCCAGCTCACCCGGGCACCGGGCACCAAGGCAGGTGGTGACGCGTGCCTTCAGCCCTGGTCACAAACTCACCATTTTTGTGTTCTGTTCTGACCCGGCGTCCTCTCGGGGAACCTCCAGGCACCCGAGATGGGGGTGGGGGGGACACAGGCAGCGCAGAGTCACCTGAGTCCCTGGAGCAGAGAACTCTTGGCTTGAAGGATGAGAAGGGGAGTCGCTGAGGAAGAAAAGCCGGAGCTTGCGGAAGCCCGCCCTTCCTCTCCCTCTGCGCACTGATTGGGCAGTTCCCCCAGCATCCGGGATGGACGGCCTCCAGGCCCGCCTCTGCATCGTGACTGACAGCCAGCATCATCCAATCACTGACTGAAATTGGGTAGAGTGACAGATGCTTGGCCCCAGCCCTTTTCAGGCGGAGCTTTTCAGCTGTGCTGGGAACTAATCCAGGTGGGAAGCCTTGGCTTAGCCTCTGGTACAGAGGTGACACCTGGCGCTGAGCTAGGCTTCAGCCATAGAGTGCTTTCTGAGCACGGCGAGCCCCTGGGTTTAACCTCAACACAAAAACAAAGCACAGCTTCTCAGGGAGGGTGAGGCTGGAGGAGCCCAAGGTCAGGTCAGCGTCTGCAAACACTGGGAACCTCTCTTTTTATTTATTTATTTTTTAAGTTGTAGATAATACAATCTTTATTTATTTCTTTTTATGTGGTGCTAAGGATCGAACCCAGTGCCTCATGTGTGTGAGGCAGGCATTCTACCACTGAGGTACAACCCCAGGCCCGAGAGACCCTCTCTTAAAATAAATACATATATTTAATTATTATATATTATTAATTATTATATTATAATAATTAATAATTATATATTATTTATATTATATATATATGTGTATGTATGTATATATATATATATATACCTACCTCAGGCAAATTAGAAAGACACGGTCTCCATATTTTTGAAACACTCTTTAAAGATATCATATATATGTATGATATATATGATATCTAGTAATGAAAACAATTTGAAAAATATTTTAGTAATTCTCATTACCTCCTGGCCTCTGATCTTTGAGGAGGCACCCTAAGCTATAAAAGGAAACATTTGGGGTTGGGGCTGTGGCTCAGTGTTCCATCCCCAGCAGAGAAAGGGGTGGGGTGGGGGGAGGCAGGCAACCCTCTAAAACAGCAACGTGCAGCGGAAAGAAAATGGGCGCCTTGTGCTCAATGTAGATAGTCTACATTCTACAATTATCAATTCTTATGTACAGACCTGACTCTGCTGATCCCACAATTCTGCTCAGCTGTTTGCCCTAAAAGCAAAAAGAAAAGGTGTTGATTGAAATCAGGAAAGGAACTTTGACCAGTGCAGCTACACCAGGGAGACAAGGAAACCCTGTCCTTACCCTGTGTTCAGGTGCTGACAAGGGCTGTGAGATTTTTTAGAAAGGGAAATCATTGTCATGAATGTATAGGGGAAATTGTATGTAGGAGTTAGTATTAATTGTAAAAGATTAATATTGTATTATTATTGCATTAGGTGATATGCAAGTAATATCATAATATGTAGAATTGCATTAGGTTAGGCTTCAGGCATCTGTAGTCTCATAACATGTCTGTGAACTCAAGCTCATTTGCCTCCTTGAAACATGTCATTCTATTGCACAGACTGACCTCATTATTTTCTCTCAATATAAAGTCCCCCTTTGTGAACTCTTTTTATGTCAAGGTTTGAGATGCACCAACATTTTCAAGAAAAGCCACAAGCCCATCTGCATCCTGCCTAGGAAGCAATGTACTCCCAGAAGCTGACCCAGTGCTCTCAGCTTCCTGGGTTCAACTGATAGTTAAACCAGGAAGAAATAATAACCCTGTTCAGCTCTGCCAGAAAGCCCGCATATAAAACATAAAAATGTGCCACTTGGGGCCAATACAGCCTGTCATATTAACCCCAATAATGGAAAGTATATACAATTTTATTCTTTTCTCTTAAGTTGGACTTTGTGAAGTCTTTCACATCCTGCATAGTGTCTCACATTCATTCTACCTAACAATATTGCCCATGGG
>NW_026007745.1:0-3945 GCF_001458135.2 Marmota marmota marmota
AAAAAAATCCATGATGGACAAAATGTCAAAATGTCAAATAAGGACAAGGTGAGGTTCCCTGTGGGTCGTACTGAAGCCCAAGTTGGAAGGGACAGTGTGTGTCTCTGCGAGTGTGCTCCACGGATGTCTCAGTGACCAACAGCTTTAACAAAATTGATTTTTTTTTTAAGAGAGAGGGAGAGAGAGAGAGAATTTTTTAAAAAATATTTATTATTTATTTATTTTTTTTAGTTCTTGGCGGACACAACATCTTTGTTTGTAAGTGGTGCTGAGGATCGAACCTGGGCCGCACACATGCCAGGCGAGTGCGCTACCGCTTGAGCCACATCCCCAGCCCAACAAAATTGATTTTGATGAGTCAAGAGGTCAAGAAAGCAGTTATAATAACATCTGTGCGGAGTATAAATGAAGTATTTGAATTTAAAAATATTATTATGACTTTTAAGACACCTACTTTTTAAATTTTTCGATTTATTATTTTAATTAATTGAATGTTCTGGGGAAAACTGTGAAAAAAAATTCACAGAAATATCCACCCTTCGTGTCTGGCTTCTTAAGCTAGCTGGGTGTTCTCAGGTTTGTCCATTCCATACCACGGGTCTGAATTTCCTTCCTTTGCAGGGCTGGAGAACACCCCGTGGGTGAACAACTACCCTTTCCTTAGCCATTCTTCAGCTGAGGGACTTTGGGAAGGTTTAGTCCATGGTGACCAGCGCTGCTGTGAATGCCTCGTGCCTTGTGAGCCCCTATTTCTGACTCTGCCTGTGTGAAATGTCCAGAATATGTGAACCCAGAGGGAAAGAAAGCAGACCAGTGTGGGTCAGGAGCTGGGAAAGAGGGAAAGGCGCAGAGGTGCTGGCTTCCTGCTGAGTGACAATGGGTCCGTCATTTGGACTTGAATCCTGATTTGGTTTCATTGGGCTGATTTTTCTTTTCTGAGGCCTCAGCCGTCTGCCGGATGAGCTATTCCCATTGCACAGTCCTTTGGAAAAACACCTAACCCGCCCTTTGAACAAGGGCAGCGTGCTTGTGGCTGAGGGCAGCATCTTACATCTCCAGATGGTGTTGGTCACTGGTCATCACATGGCTGTGCTAGGTGTGAGCACAGTATGAGCCTTTCTGACCACAGTGATGACTTAGCCATTTAGCGCTAGCACGGTCCACTCCTGGGCGAGGCTTGACATCTGTCCAACTTCAGGGCCAGTGGTGCAGGAGGGGGTGGAGATTTCCTCTGCTCCCTGGGGTTGGTTGCCATGGAAACAAATGGACCATCCCTGCACAGTCCTGGAAGGACTGGGGTGGGGGAATCAGGAGGCCCCACAACACCCCAAGTTTCACTGCACTTCGAGGTCTGACAAGCCTGTTCGACTCCCTTTGTTTTGCCGTCCTAGGAAAGGAGCCCGGGGCCCGTGCAGGCCTCCCTTCTCTCTGATGGATGAGGAAACTGAGGCTCTGGGGGGCGGGCAGCAGGCGGGGAGCCACTCAGCTGCAACCAGGCAGGTGGACACGCTGGGGCCCATCAGAGCCCTCAGGGAGCCTGGGAACGCAGCCCTGGAACACTCGCTTGGGGTCCGTGGAGGTAGAGAAGAACAGGAAGGTGGGGCCAGTCATTGCCAAGCACGGTGTGTGTGTGCGCCTGAGAGCAGAGAGAATTCCTGGGGACGTGTGGGCATGTGCTTTGCTTCTCACTTCACATCTTTTTCTTGTGAACATGAAATAAGAACTTAAGTAACTGCAGGGCAAACATGCTTATGGCCCTCGCCGAGTTTCTACAACTCAGAACTCCTTGCTGTATTCGAAGCCTCCTTTTTAATCATTCACCATATTCTAATTGTAGGTTGGGGGAAAGTATAATTAGCGCATCAAATGCATCGTTTCATGGGACAAACCATGAGTAAATATTTAAGTCAAGAAAACAAGTCAACTAAATTAAACATATAAAAATGCAGATGGCTCCGTACCAAGGAGCACAAGGCCACCAGGGCATCCTGACTGATTCTGCAGGACACCTGGGGTCACTCAGGCCATAGGCCAAAGGCTTAAGCTCTTACTGTGAGTGTTCTCCAAAGTCTGTGGGAAACTGTGGTCCGAGGTGCCCAGCCCTACAGTGTATTTCAGAAACCATGAAAATCATTCCTTCCAAAGGAACAACGTGTGACGTAATGAGCCAGCTGTTCTCCTCCGGGGCCAGGATGCGAGGGTGGCCTGCCGTCCCCACTAGGCAGCACTGTGCTGGTCCTGGTCACTGCCTCTGTTGTGCTCACCTGAGCAGGCAAATTCAGCAGCACGAAATTCATGCTGCTCTACCCTGGAAGCAGGGCTCAAGCAGGCTCCTGTGTCCTCACCACCTGGGAAGGACCAGGTGAGCCCCTGGGGCCAGGGACTTGGGCACCTGTTCCCGCGCTAACTAGGGATCTAGAACGTGGGTGGAACAAGCTTGATCCTTGAGGAAGCTGGCCAGGCTGCAGCTCAGGATGACCCACAACTTGTTCCCAAGGTCCCGCAGTGACACCCTGAGACAGGTGTGGGCAGGGCTGCTGTCAGGGGCTCTGCAGCCTCCACCGTGCCTACAGGGTCAAGAAGTTGGGTGCTTCCAACTGCCTGAGTGGCCGTAGAAGCACACACAGAAAACTCAGCCCCCCAGCAAGGTCCAGAGCAAACCTGAACCTTTCCAGAGTCCCCTCCCCGCAGGGTCCCACGGGATGAGCCTCCTTCCTCCAGCATGGAGCTGTGTCCACACGTGTGCAAGTTGCCTGCCAGGCTGCGCTTCAGAGGCTCAAGGCCCAGGGCTGTCCTGGGAGCGTGTCACTCAGGCACCTCTGGAAGCAGGCGCTCAGCATGAACCACACTGTCGGTGACAGCAGTAGGGTGTACTACACCATCCTGGACAGGAAGGGGTGCCACCCTCCAGGGATCTAA
The DNA here is from genome assembly GCF_001458135.2 of Marmota marmota marmota. Lineage (NCBI taxonomy): Eukaryota > Metazoa > Chordata > Mammalia > Rodentia > Sciuridae > Marmota > Marmota marmota. The sequence goes on from NW_026007745.1 coordinate 2,920, forward strand.
GTCCCACGCATCGTGGAAGCCTTTTTCTGAGGGTGGTAGCCCCAGGTCTGCTCTATTAACTCCTGAACAGGATCCAACGCGGGTAAGTGAGTCACCAGGTCCAGCGAAACCTCGAGGACAAGGTGACCTGGGAGCTGGAGCCACAGCAGGCTTTGAAGCCACCCTGGGGTGGGGAGCATTGTGAGGCTGGGCAGTTCTCGGGGATGACGTGTGCTGTAATGAGCCAGTGGTTCTGCTGAGGGGCCAGATGGCAAGGGCAGCAACCCCAGCCCCTACTGGGCAGCCCTTCTGGGCCCCTACGGCAGCCTGCTCTGGTCCTGGCGTGTGAACAGGTCAGGGCCCTTTTCTTCAGCGCTGACCATCACCATCTCCATGGCTCTTCTCAGCTCTTCTCCCCCTCCAGCCTCCTCCAGGGAGGAAGCCACACCCCACAGCAGGCCAGGGAGGTCAGTTTGGACGCTCAGTGGGCGCACCTTGCCCCCTGAGGCTGAGGGCAGCACCCAGCCTGCCTTGCCCTGGGCAGCACTCTCCGCCTTAATTATGGGATTCCTGCCAGGAAGGTCTGACAACACCCACCTCCATTCTCAGATGGCACCACTGGACTGGAGACAGGGGGGTCCTGTAAGGTGGCCATTAAGAGATGACTATGATTTAAGATCTCCTTGATCAAGTGTGTCAATCATTTGGAAGGTTCTAGGCCAGGGAATGTTTTGGATTAGCTATCAAAATCTAAAGTTAGGGGCTGGGGCTGGGGCTCAGTGGTAGAGCACTCGCCTGGCACATGGGAGGCACTGGGTTGGATCCTCAGCACCACATAAAATTAAATAAATAAAATAAAGGTATTGTGTCCATCTACAAATTTAAAAAAATTAAAAATCTAAAATTGGGGGATCCTCATAGAAAGACCAAATTTCCAGATCCTCCTAATTCGGGCAGAACTGTGCCTGTGGCCATGACCCCCAGCTGCCATCCCAGGATGGTAGGAGGCCCACCCCGGGGGCACCTGTCTGGCCTGTTCTCCACCAG
>NW_026007746.1:0-3944 GCF_001458135.2 Marmota marmota marmota
AACTATATTATATATATATATATATATATATATATATGCTTATATATAATTATATATTTATAAAATTTAAAGTACCCTTATAGATTTGGAAGAAGAAAAAAATTTGAAAACTGTTTTGAAATTGACTCTTGCCATCTGAAAATTGGACTCAAATTTTCATTTTCTTTTCAGTACAAATAGTACTAAATTTCTGTTTTTTGTTTTTCTCAAATTTTAGAAGTATAAAGAATTTTTCATATATATTTTTGTATTGTTAATGTGCTAAATTACATTTGAAGTTTATCATTTAAGATTCCTCTTCCTTTTGGTGTTTTTCCAAGATAAACTTTCTTGCAGTATTTACACACACTAAATTTGTACTGCAAATCAACATCAAAAACAACAGATTATATATGGCAAGTAAATGAACTGATATGCACAGGTATGTACAAGTGGTTGTGATCACATGTTAAAATGGTTTAAGATTTTCGTTTATTTTTCTTTCAAAACTTATCTTCTTAATGTCATAAACCAGAACATGGCCAATAGTTAGTCAAGTTAAGCCACATTGTGTTGAGAGACTTGAACTGTTCTGAATCTTTAAATCATGGACCTTCAGAACAGGCACAAGAAGAGACAGGCCACTATCAAAGAAGTAATTCACCCAAGCAACCCAGGCTAACAAAGCAATTTGCATTGATCAGTCAGAAGTCTGGCCTTGATAAAATACAAGAATGAATGTTAGGAATTACTCTGAAATGTACTTTGTTTAACAGGAGTTGACAACAATGGAAGATCTTTAAAATAAGTTCTCTAAGCCTATACTTGATGTGTTGGAAAATAAAATCAAAATTCTGATTTATAAAATTATGACAGGAATCATTAAGTGGATAGTAAAATATGACCAGGGTTTAGAAGATTAGCAAACATGAGTTTGAAATCTTGGTTAAGCTCTGGTAGCTAGTAGCTGTGAGTTTTACTATGGACAATGATACAGCTACCAATTTTTTGTTTTAATGATAACATAATGTTATAGTTGATATATATAATGAGTTGGTGTTGGTGGATTATAATCAGGAAACTGTGTTTTTTTTTCCTACCATTACATTAGACATAGTTTTGTATCAATATTCTTTGACTCTCAATGACATCTCAAGCAGATTTTAGTTTCTTAATAAATGGCAGTTACATGATAGACTTATCTAAAGATAGATTAAATAAAAATTTTAAATATATGTGCACTTAAGTCTCTTTCCATTTTCTAATCCACAGCCTGACCAGCTTCCTAGAAGCCAGCGGATGCAGCAGTGGGTTAAAAGTTGCAGAAATATGATTTGTTCTTTCAATTTCCTTGTTCTATATTCCTTTCAGAGTGAAAGTCTGTGGTTACTCCAAGGCTAGAGAAGGGAGCAGCAGAAGTAAAACTGTAATTTTCTTTTTACTTGGCTGATGTGATAGGTGATACTGTGGCCAGATGTCATCTTAAAATGTCCCTCTGCATTCCTGCCATTGGATCTTCAATCTTAAGTTTCCCATACTCCAGCTGACTGCCAGTTTAGATAGATTTCCTTTATCATGACTTCAGTGCAGTCACCTTCCTCATTGTCCTTTTCTTTTCCATTGGGGGAAAAAAAATGTGTCCTTGCCCTTACTAAATGTTGAAGATGCACCTGGGTAACTGCATACCCTCTCATCATACCTTGTTCTCATGAACAACTTCAGGTCTTTTCATTATCTCAGGTGAGAAATAAGCACCAGTTTTATGCCTCTACACCCTGTGAATGAGCATGTAGGTAACTATAGTTCTTAACATATCTGAGAAGAGTGTGAGATAGTTTCTTCTCATATGACAACCCAATCCAATGAGCAACTTCCTAGGACCTCACTTAGGCAGAGGAAAAGGACGGAGAGAAATAGTCCCTTCCTGATGAAGATGCCAGACCATGCTCTGTGTCTATAATTTCTTTAAAAAATCACTGTTGGAATAACTTTCAGTTTACAGCTAGCAGCTAGCAGCTATGAGTAGCTCGGAGTACTTGAAGAATCTACACTCATTCAGGCCTGATAGGAATGCTTGCAGGATGGGATGCTCTGCTCTAGAGAGGTTAGTGAAACCACATCCTTAGCACTTGTGGTTAGCATTGCCAAGCTGCCAGGCCGGAAAACTGATAGCCAGGAACTTTGACATGGAACTCTTAATATAGAAACCCCCTCCCCTAGGGACAAAGACCCTTCCTGATGATAGCAATATTTAGAGAATCCTCATAGTGTGGTTACATTAAGCGTAAGATGATTGGCTTGTGGATACTATCTTGCTTGTGTATTTTTGATGGGCACGCCCCACTTGAACTCTATAACAATTGTATGCATTCCAAAAATAAACTGAGCTACTGGAAGAGGACCTGAGGTGGGTCTCCAGCCAGTTCTCTCACCAGCTCCTGGAGTCTGTGTGTTGATTCTGAGTCTCTACCACCTCCCCACTCCCCCACCCCTGGCAACAAGGTAGCCAAGCAAGTAACGGATCAGAAGAACCACAGCAAATTACCTCAAAAGTTTTACCTTCCATTATCTGATAGTAGAGATGTGATTGCAATTAATAGAGAAATGACAATTTTTGACATTTTTTTTTTTACTCAACAAGCTATTTTTAGCTCCACTATTTTATCCTCAGCTGTAAGGCTGTAGTAAATTTGGAAGGAACAGGGAAATAATTTCTGTAGATCCCAACATATATATCTGAAACATTGAAACATTTAGAAAAGCTTTACTCATTGAACTAAAAGTCTTAATTGTATTGTTCAGTAACATTAAAATCTCTAATCCCAATGAAACATCAAGGTATTTATTTATTCCAATGATGGATGAAAATAATCAAGATTAACTTTACACTAATAATTCCTTATAAAGTACAGTAGCAGAATTAAATTTACAGAGCTATTTATTTTTACATATTGAACAAATTAATAAAAACTGGAAAAATCAAGTACATGTAGTTTTAGATTTTGAAAATATGTTATTACAGATTAGAATCCATTACCATGCCATGTTGTCCATATTATAAATACAGATTAAAAACATTTTTTTGCTTGTTATTCATTCAGAGGAATGTAAAATATTATTCTCTTCTTATTGTCTTATTTTACTGATGTATCAGATAATAGATACGTATTTTTCTAATTCATAATGAGGTGAATAAGAAAATTTTTAACATATATAACAAAAAATGTGCATGTCATGTGTTTTATAAGCTTATATACTTTAGGGCAAAAAGAAATAATAAAAAACATTAGATCCAATTATATATTTTTTTACAAATGAAGAATTTGAGACATATAGAGAAAACATGAATAGCTAGGGAACAAATTTAATAAATAGAAAATTTGATATTATAGAATAACCAACAACTCTTGTTCTTTAATAGTTCCACTAAGCTCTGAAGTTACCAACATAAATACTTCCATAGAAGCCTTTACATTGCCTTTTTAGAAATAAGTGTTTGTGACAGTATATTGTGTTGCTGTATGACTATTAGCAACTGTTTAAATGAAAACCATCAGCTAAATAATTGTTAGTTCAAAAACTTGTAAGACATATTTGATTTATAAATCAAAAAAAGAAAAAAAGAAAAATGTTTCAACTTTGTTCTAACACTTAATGTCCAACGTTTCCCTCAGAGTGTTCCCTTTTTTTCAGTTTTTATGACTCCAAGTATCATAGAAAACATCAGAGAAACAGAAAATGGATCAACTGGTGTTTAATTAACTGAAATTCCTAAGCGAAATGGTATGGTGGTTTGGTTTTTCTCAGCGTAAATGAGTTTTAGAAAATCAACATTAATGCAGAGTGGCATTTATACACAATGGAGTATTACTCTGCATTAAAAAATGACAAAATCATAGAATTTACAGGGAAATGGATGGCATTAGAGCAGATTATGCTAAGTGAAGCTAGCCAATCCCTAAAAA
>NW_026007747.1:0-3944 GCF_001458135.2 Marmota marmota marmota
AAAGAATGTGCTACCCAGCCAGACAAGGAAAAGTCTGACCTCCCAACAACAGTAAGAACCCCTTCTTTCTAGAACCTACTTCCCGTCAGTGCTTCCATTTTGCTCCTTAACACTCTTTTGCAGGTTTGGTGCCAGAATGAGGGAGCCCTCTACTGGGAACAGTGTCTCCCATTCTCTCTTCCTCTGTTTTGTCACTCCTCCACCATGTGCAGTGCTAATGCAGTGACTTCCTGAGCTTAGTGCTGCTCTGTCCTGGGCTTCTGCCATGCTGCTCTCCCTGGCTCTCCTCCCCAGGGCTTCATCTCAGATCCTCTCTCCTCCTACCCATTGAAAAGTTTTCATTCTCTTTTCTTCTCTTCCCTCCTTTCCCTTAGGGACCCAGAGCCTCTCCAAATACTTTCATCCCAAGGACATCTGTACCTAGGACTCTTCCAAAGTGCTCCTGAGTTCCAGCACACCCTGACTTTGAGAACTGACCTGGCAGGAGTGCCCACCACCCAGCTGTCCACTGCATCTGCTGAACCCCTCTCAGCTCATGGCATCCTGCCCTCAATAGACCCATCAAAAGCTCCCCGCTGCCTACAGAAGTTCTCTGAGCTCCAGCCTTGGATTCACTCTCCAGTGTGGTCTGGCCCAGCTTCCCCACTTCCTAACACCCACCAATCCCAAGTGAGTCACTCCCTCCTGCTAGACTGTGAGGCTCCTTTTCCCCTCCTCTAAGAATTTCCCCTATGGTGCCTTCTGCCTCCTTGATGTCTCCAAGCCCAGTATCTGCATGTTCCCATCTTGCTCAGGATTCTCTAGTCTTTTGAACATAGGTTCCAAAATACCTTGAAAAGTAGTCAAGTTTCAAAAGGTCATCTCCAGTGGGCATGCTGTCCCAGAAGGTCAACAAATGGTGCAGTTGAGCCCATAGCTGCTACCCCAAAGAAAGTCACTAACTGCCACTAGAAAATAACAGAAGTGAAAAACAACAACAACTGAATGTGTTCCTAGTCCCTTCATGATCGATGGTCACTCAGCTACCTTGTCAAGGCAGGCAGAGATGAGGAATCACCACACACAGACTCTGGGAGCTGGTGAGAGAACTGGCTGGAGAGCTGCCTTAGGTCGTAGTCCAGTAGCTCACTTTATTTTTGGAATGCACACAATGGTTATAGGGTTTGAGTGGAGCATGCCTGTCAATCATACATAAGCAAGACAATATCCATAAGCCAATCATCTTCTGCCTAATGTAACCGCACTGTGAGGAAACTCTAAATATTGCTGTCCTGGCAGAAAGCAATCTGGAAGGGTCTTTAGCCCTTACTAGTCAGGGGTTTCATGCCCTGAAGCCCCTGACTCTCAGTTTCTTGGCTGGGCAGTTTGGCAATGCTGTCAAACAATGAAGATGTGGTTTCACCCCATCCTGCAGGCGCTCCTGTCAGGCCTGAAGGAAGGTAGGTATTTCAGGTACTTCCAAGCTGCTAGTAGCTGCTAGCTGAAACTTATTCCAACACAAGTCTATTTATATTTCCTCGACATATGGAGAAATTTTCCCTTTATTATTTCTAATTTTGTGTTTTTGCTCTCTCCTTTTTCTTCTTCCCCCTTTCTTTCTTAAGCTAGTTACCAATCCCCATCTTGTTCAGTGATGCAGATTTTATATTTACTAATTAAATTTTCAGTTTCTTAATCATTAACTTCTGAGCTATAACACTATTGCATTCTTTCTTCTACTCTTGGGGGGATTTATTTATTTATTTATTTTGTGGTACCAGGGATTGATGGAACCAGAGGCACTTAACCCCTGAAGCATATCTCCAGCCCTTTAAAAAAAAAAATGAGACAGGCTGTTGCTAAATTGCTTAGGGTCTCACTCAGTTGTTGAGACTGGCCTCCAGTGGTGATCCTCTTGCCTAAGCCTCTGAAGGTGCTGGGATTATAGGCATTCACCACCAAGTGTGGTTCATAATTTATTGTGTTTTTTTGTTTGTTTGTTTGTTTGTTTGGTACTGGGGATAGAACTCAGAGGCACTTGACCACTGAGCCACATCTCCAGTCCTTTTTCATATTTTATTTAGAGACAGAGTTGCTGAGGGCCTTCCTAAAATGCTGAGGATGACCTTGAACTCATGATTCTGGTCCTCAGAGTCCTGAGCCTCTGGTATTACAGATGTGCACCATCTCACCAGGCTGGGTTATTTATTTATTTGTTTGTTTGTTTGTTTGTTTATTACTTCTTCAAATAGGTGAGTTGGATTTTTTTCATTTTGGGGGGGGAGGGGGAAAATTGTTTTGGGTTTTTGTTTTTCCACTGTTGCTTTTTTCCAGTGCAGTTCATGACTTTCTCTGGGGTAGCAGCTATGAGCTCAACTGCGCCATCTGTTGACCTTCTGGGACAGCATGCCCACTGGAGATGACCTTTTAAAACTTGACTACTTTTCAAGGTATTTTGGAACCTATGTTCAAAAGACTAGAGAATCCTGAGCAAGATGGGAATATGCAGATACTGGGCATGGAAACATCAAAGAGGCAGAAGACACCATATGGGAAATCCCTAGAGGAGGGGTAAATGAGCCACACAGTCTAGCAGGAGGGTGTGAGAACAGCTTCTTATATTGTATTTAGAACAAATGCTAGCCAGTTACCATGGCACATGCCTGTAGTCCCAACACATGGGAGGCTGAGGCAGGAGGATCTCAAATTCAAAGTCAATCATCAATCTCAGCAATTTAGCAAGACCCTGAGCAACTTAGGGAGACCCTGTCTCAAAACAAAAAAATAAAAAGGGCTGGGGATGTGGGGCTGGGGATATAACTCAGTTGGTAGAGTTGTGTGCACAAGGCCCTGGGTTCAATCCCCAGCACCACCACCAAAAAAAAAAAAAGAGGGCTGGGGATATGATTAAGTGCTCATGGGTTCAATTCCTGGCAAAGAAAGAAAGAAAGAAAGAAAGAAAGAAAGAAAGAAAGAAAGAAAGAAAGAAAGAAAGAAAGAAAGAAAGAAATGCTGCCATGCATAATGGCACAAACCTGTAATCCTAGCAACCTGGGAGTCTGAGGCAGGAGAATTGCACATTTCAGGCCAGTCTGGGCAACTTAGCAAGAACCCATATCAAAATTAAAAATAAAATGGACTGGGAACTTAGTTCATTCATGAAGCATCCCTGGGTTCAATCTCTTCTACCACATATGTAAAGAAAAAAAAACATTTTTCCCCTCAAAATCTGTGGCTGACCAACACTTTCATCAATACCATTTTAAGAGTTTTCTTGGACAGCCATGTCAAATTAGCACACACAGTGTGGCTTAAAGCCACACAATTTACTCTCATAGTTCTAGGTCTTTGTCTCCACCAGCTTCTGGCTACAGGTTTCCCCTGCATTGTGGGTTCTTCATTCCAATTCTGCTTCTATCCTCAGATGGCCTCCAAGTGTCTCTCCTCTGAAAGTCTTTTATATGAATTTGTCATTGGACTTAACTTCATCTGGATAATCTAGGATCATTCATTCTGAGATCCTTAATTACATCTGCAAAGACCCTTTTTCAAATGAGATCACATTCACGGTGAATGTGAAATATGATGTGGACACAACTTTTTAAAGGCCACCATTCAACCCACTGTCCCAGTAAAATTGAATTAATAGGGAAATAAAATGGAAATCAGACACCAGAGAAGCCCACAGATTGTAGGCCTTTGGCACTGAGCCCTTAACCTGTGGGATCTGACTCAACTCCAGGTAGATGGTGCACCATTGGTAGCTCCTGGAGAATTGCTTGGTGGGCGGGGGAATGATTTCTACACATCAGAGTGTTCTATGTTGACAGTGCAGGTTTTGAATAGGCTCTTGGGAGAGGAAATACTGGAGGAGGAGTTGGTTTCAGGGGGTCCCCTGTGTTGAGCTCTTGATGTTGGTTTGGGACATGCTGCCTATGACTTTCCCGTGGGCTAGTCAGAGGGAA
>NW_026007748.1:0-3944 GCF_001458135.2 Marmota marmota marmota
TAAAGAAAATATAATATATATATATATATATATATATATATATATATATATACACAGTGCAATATTACTCAACAATAAAGAAGAGTGAAATTATGTCAATTGCTGCTAAATGGATGGAGCTAGAAACTATCATGCTAAGTGAAATAAGCCAATCCCCCCAAACAAAGGCTAAATGTTTCTTCTGATATGCTAGCACACAATAATGGAGGGGGTAGGGAAGAATAGAAGTTCTTTGGATTAGACAAAGGAGAAGGGGGGGAAGGGAGGGAAATGAGAGTAGGAAAGACAGAATAATGAATTAGATATAACATTCCTATATTCATATATGAATACATGACCAGTGTAATTCCACACCATGTACAACTACAAAAATGAGAATTTATACTTTGTGTATGTATAATATGTCAAAATATGTTTTACTGTCATGAATAACCAAGAAAAAACAAATAATAAAAAAAATAAAATTGGGGTTCCCTAATTCTGTCATTTCTTCCATATGCGTTATGATAATTTTTCTGCAAAGAGAAACTTTCCTTCAATTTTTATGTCTACTGGCTGTTTTTTAAACAGGAAAGAGTACAAGTGCTAATATATTTCCCTTTAATTGCCAGCTTTCAGAGTAAGAAGTTTGCTATCCTCACTAATGACTCATGAGCACTTTAGTTTTTGCTTTTCCATATACCTCTCCGTTTTCAATATTATTATGAACTCAGGGATTTTGTATAGTATATATTTTAATCAACTGCAACTATTATTCCTTTTGTTGATAAATTTGTCCCATCTTTGGCCAATGAAGAGAGCCTTTGGATTACTCCTGTGTGCTATTATATGACTCCTTGTGTCTTTGATAATTTGCTTTCTGGCATAAGAAGATGCTGAGGCTCATCCTTTCTATATATACATGTCTGTCCTGCCCTTATCCTAGATTCAGCCTTTCCTCTAAGGATGCCTTCTTGTTCTGGGAGTGATTCCTGATAATATTACTATAGTTTCTAGGCCTTTTATGGATAGAGCTAGGAAATATCTACATAAAAAATTAGAATCATGAATTTTTCACTCATTTTCAAGTTAATTAAGCATGTTTTTAAAACTGAAAACTTTGCATCTCATTTTTACACTGAAAGTTTAATTACCTAATGTCATTAATATATACATTTACTTTATCCAATAAACCAAAAATACTTGCATAATAATAATACTAGTATTACTTATCTATACATGTACTTAAGAATGGTAATAAACAATATATTAAGTTCATTGGATTAGACAAAGGGGAATGAAGTGATGGAAGGGGGAATGGGAATAAGAAAGACAGTAGACTGAATTGGACATAACTTTCCTGTGTTCATTTATGAATCCACGACCAGTGAAACTCCACATCATGTATAACCACAAGAATGGAATCGCAATTAGAACAAGTTATACTCCAAGTATGTATAATATGTCAAAATAGATTCTACTGTCATCTATATCTAAAAACCCAATGTGTTAGTGTTCATACATTTACTTTTACAATTATTTTATAGTGTTCTTTTTATACTTAAAAAAGTTTACTGTATTTGGTGAACTTTTTTTATCAATGGTTGTGGTCTTGTCAAATTCAAATGGAGTGTCAAATTGTGCACCAGTCATGGAGGAGCAATCTTGTGCAGTAGGACCAGCACAGATCCTAGAAAGTTTAGAAAGATTTACAAAGACTGTTGCTTTGCTTTTCAGGATTAGTTGTGTAATATCTCTGTACTTTATATATTTTTTGTGAGTAGGGTAAGGATGCAGTTTTTTTTTAATGTATGTATATCTTATTTTCTGAGAACGTTTGTTGTGAAGACTGTCTTGTCCTCATTGTTCCATTTGTCAGAAGCACATGTCCATATTTGCAGGGCCTTTACTCTCTCCTCAATTCTGTTTCATTGATCTTTGACTCCTTTTTTTAAATTTTTTGCACCAATGCCACAGTCATAATTCTACGGCTTTAAGGAAAGTCTTGCTGTTTGGAAAAGTAAGTTCTTTAAACTTATTTCTTTCTAGCAGTAATTTGATTACTTTTGGCATTTTATGTTTTCTTAGAAAGTTTTGAATCATATTGTCAAATTATATACAACTCCATGCACACATATAATCTGTTAAGACTATGATTGGAGTTGCATTGAATCTACAGAATGCTTTAGTCTTTGAGGTTGTGGAGTGTGTATATGTATATAGAGATCTTACATATTCTCTATTCTGTTTAATCCTAACCATTGAGTTAAACCACTGTTTTTAAATTTTTTAGTTGTAGTTAGACATAATACCTTTATTTCTTTTTTTTATGTGGTGCTGAGGATCAAACCCAGTGCCTCACATTGTGCTAGGCAAGTGCTCTGCCACTGAGCCATAACTCCAACCCAAGTGTCTCTTTTTGATAGTTTACTGAGCTGTACTTTGAAGTTTTGTGCATATTTGTAAGACATAATAAATATTTGACAATAGTAAAGATTTTTAAAATACAGTAGATCAAAAACTACCAAATATCTAGGATTAAGTATAATGAAAGATGTACACAATCTTTATGCAGAGATACCATGTAGTTTTAATTATGTCATATAATTTTGACTGTTAAAGAAGCTGTTAGGTTTTGTATATTGAACTTGTGTGAGGGCACCTTTTTCTACTTAGGCTTTTGATTGTTTCCTAAGGGGATGATGAAATAGGAGCAGTTACTCTGTTCTTTTCTGATATGTACTGCAGTTCTCGGGTGGATACAGCTAGTGAGAGGTTCTTGGGTTTGTATTTGACTTAGTAAGAAATAATTTTTGTGCTTCCCTCAAGAAGTGATGTTACTTGTAGTTTTTGGGTAAATAAATTTTCTCAAGTTAGGTAATTTTTGTTTATTTCTACTTTATTATTAGTTTTCTACACAACATATGAAGGATTTTTGTTCAGTTTTTCTGAATTTTTAGTTTTAATTTAATCAGGTAACAGAGAAATATTGTCTAGAGGCCAAATACAACTACCACTTTTTTTAGTGCCTGTGATCTCAGAATAGTTTTTGCATTTATGAACAGTTTGTGAAAATCAAAATAATAATATTTCCTGACAAGTATAAATTATATGAAATACAAGTTTCCTTGTCCATTCATTAAATTTTATTGAAACACAACACACTCATTTGTTCACATGTCATCTGTGGCTGCTTTTGCACTACAGTGGAGAGTAGAGCAGTTGTGACAGAGGCAGGATAGCCTGCAGATTCCAAAATAGTTACTATCTATATCTTTACAGAGGATGTTAGGTGACTGTTTTAAAGCATCATGATGATGACATGTTTATTCTTTTCTACTTTTCCATTGGTTCAGCCAAGAGTAACCAAAGATCATTACCCAAACTTGCTTCAAATATGAAAACACTCATTATCACACATATTCATACTTCAGGCGTGGTATGATCATTCTTAATGTATGATTTTTTTAACTTTGTATCTCATCTCCATTCTTATTGTCTTTCTCACAAATAATTCCATGGATAGGTTCTTTTAAGTTTGATTGTCTTGGTCCTTAAAATGAATAAAATTTCATTGACAATACACAAGGGATGTGAAAATTGGTTCCTAGTGACTTTGCAAATATTTTCTTTAGCAAATGTAGTTTAAGAACATGTTAATCTGACTTCCAATCACAACATCAGGTGGGTGGACGTTATTGGTGCCATATGCAATGGTCATGTCCCAGGCATCAATGACACCTACATTGAGATCTTTGAAAATGTCATTCAGGGTAAGATACTGAATGTAACCATGGAAGTCTCCAAACCTTTCTGTTTCTATGTGCATCTCCCTGATATTTTCTGTCTTAATGATCACTTTAGTGTCTGGGCTTCTTAGGAATAGTCGTTCGATAGCTTTTCGAACACTGATGGCCCTGCGAATGAAAACATCAATGGGGAAAGGTCTAAAGTGTTGGCCAAAT
>NW_026007749.1:0-3937 GCF_001458135.2 Marmota marmota marmota
CTACATCATTGTCAGAATACTTTATTTATTAAGGATTCTTCTTATATCAGTGCAGGATGTTCAAGTAGCCTCTTGTGCTACTTCTAGTTTAAAGAGCAAAATTTAGAAAACCACAAAACTGATTCATTGATGAACATCAGAATCATAACCTGGCATTTATAATATAGATGAAGTTGATGTCAATCCAATTATTTATTATATACATACAGTAGGTGCTATCAAAATTATAGAAAACAAGGTGTGCTGAAAGATAACAAATCACTTGTTCTGGATAAGGTTTATATTATGGGAAAATAGCTGTATGTTTGTGGAGAAAAGTTAAATTCACGCAGTTAAACCACAGCATCTGTCTACTTCTCATACACTAATCAGGTGAAATGTAAACATGGAGAATACTTGAGAAATGCATAAGAGATTTTTAACATTTAAAAAATTCTTTTTTTTGTTTGGTGGAGGCATATCCTGTAATCCCAGCAGTTTGGGAGGTTGAGGCAGGAGTATCTTGAGTTCAAGTCAGCCTCAGCAAAAGCCAAGCATTAAACAACTCAGTGAGACCCTGTGTCTAAATAAAATACAAAATAGGGCTGCAGATGTGGCAAAGTGGTTAAATGCCCCTAAGTTAGTCCCTAGTAGCCCCTCCAAAGAAATTCTTTTTGTTATATACAACACCAGAATATAGTCTGATGTAAGCACGAATCACGGAACACATCCTGCTCCAATTGAGTTCTCAACACTTCCCCTGTTCCTTTTAGTGTCCACTATATGCCAAGCCATCTAGGAGGTGCTTTATAGTAGAAACATGACATAGATATTAACACCATTTGGGAGATTGATATTTCCTTTTGTATGGAGATTAAGTTGCTTTCTTTCTTCAAGCCACAGGAATGTAGAGTCAATATTTGCTTCATAACTGTCAGTTTCAAATCCTGTGTGCTTAGAGAACATCCACACTGCCTAAAACCTTTACTAACCCTGTAATATGTGTGACAGATGCCCACCCTCTCAGTCCACACCTTTCAGCAACGGCCATCTGATTCCACTCCCACATTCCGGAACTGTGACACTTTCAGAGATTCTGTTGGGGGCAAGTGTCCATTGATGCATGTGAGCATCATTTTGTATTTTTCTCTGAGCTTTTTCCTTTCTGTCTTTGTTGTGGTGTAATTGACAAATAAAAATTGTATGTATTTAAGGTAAACAATGTAAAGATTTGCTATACACATATATTATAAAATGAATATCACAATTCAGTAAATCATCCATCATCTCGTTTAGTTTCTACTGTAACATGCCTGCCAGTTAGTTTGGGAACAGTTCTTCCAACATGCAGAAAGGTGGAGATTTGAATGCTGCATGGCACTTTATGTGAGGTCAAGACACTGGAATGGGAGCTCTGGTCTGGCAGTGCTTTGAGAAATAATGATATCCTTGGCACTGTGTAATGCACTTAAATTAACTAACTTAATATTGAAAAAGAGTTATATGCAGTAAGTACTTCTATAGTCAGTTTTGTGCTGTATTTGGGGAAACTGAAACAGAAAAGGAAATCAGTTTTCTATCAAATCACATAAGAGATGGTGTAAGCAGTGTTTGAATGCAGATATCGTGGGCCCTCTTGTACCTTGTACCATTGCTACCCAAATTATCATGCCTGGGAAGCTCACTTAGAGATGGTTCAAAGGTTCACAATCCTAGTACAATCTCAGCCTCTGTTTTCCAGTTTCCCAAATGTTTTCTTTATCACTTACATTTTTTGATTTTTTCTTTTGTTATTGGTCCATGTGAATTTATACTTCAAAAATTCTCTTTTATTTGTCATCTATATTGTATATTGGAGAATGCAAGCATAAATATGTCTATTCATTCCAATCTTCAATTAGAAATGTGACTTATCAGTTCCAATATAATGGGAAGGAAATAGAAGTAGCAGAGATTAAGAGAAATAAAAATAAAGAATTAAGACTTTTGAAGAAAAATAAATAAATTTGGCACAATTTATCTAGTTTCTCTGATCATATATGGAAACTTATCCTAGGATTTACCACTTCTCAATAAACAAAGTTACAGAACAACTTTGTCCATACAAGTTTTAACAAAATAGTAAAGTAGGCAAAGCTGCAGAAAATTGTATGGTTTTCATTTTTCATCAATATCATAAAATTTCACTTATTCTTTGTACTGCATTTCCTGAAGTAGAAAATCACCAAATAATAAATGGTGATAGCTCTTCCAGATAGTAAATTGATTGGTACAAGGGATAAAATGATTGTTATTTTGGTGTATAAAAACCAGTTAGATAAACAACAGCCCATAGAAAATGAATTGTTTCTTATTATTTAATAAGAATCCAGTAAGGTCACTGTTTTCTCTTTTGTTACAATTTTAATGAGGCATGAATGATATACCCAAACCCTATACATATAAAATGTATACAAATTGATGGCATTGGACATATGTCGTCATCTATGATGAGATCACCACAGCTGAGACAATAAATGTCACCTCTAAAATTTTCCATGTGTCTCTTTGCTTTTTGTTTTTTTTAATTATAGTAAGAACACTTCATATAAATATGATGTACTCTTCTAAAATTTTATATACATAATACAGTATTACTAACATAGGTACTATGTTGCATAGTGCACAAGAGATAACTAAAATATTAATTTCATGTATCTAAAACCTTATGCTCATTGAATGGCACTTAATTTCTTCCCTCATGTTGCCCTACTTTATAATTTTAACTATTTAAAATTACCTCTGATAGGTAGAATCATGCAGTACTTGTCGTCCTGTGACCGATGTATTTCACTAACCATGCCTCTAAGATCATTAGTGTTGGCATATGGTAGAATTTCTTTCTGTTTTAAGACTGAATAGTATTCAATTGTATGTATAAAGTTCATTTTCTTTTTAAAATTTATTTTAATTGGCATGTAATTATGATCCAAATTTATGGAGAGCAATGCAATGTTTTCAAATATAAATATCATGTAGCAACTTAATGAAGGCAATTAACACATTTATCAACTCAAATATTTCTTTGTGAAGAAGCAGACAAAATCTTCTACGTATTTTGAAATACATAACATATAAAATGTAACTGGAACATATTGTTATTGAATATAGTTATCCTACTGTGCAATAGAACACCAGAACTTATTCCTTCTATGAGACTGTAAATTTGTACCTTTCAACCAAATTCTCCACATTTCTTCTTCCCCTCTACCATCTGTAACAGCCTCTCCTCTTATTCTACTCTCCATTTCTATGAGATCACCGTATCAACTTTTTTTTTTTTTTTTTTATACACGCATGAAAGAGATCATGAAGTATTTGTCTCTCTGGGCCTGGGCCTGGCTTAATTTAATTCCCACAATGAGTCCTCTAGGTTCATCCATGTTGTTGCATATGATAAAATTTCATCTTTTTATGATTGACTAGTATTCCATTATGTAACAAAAAAATCAACAGAATGAAAAGACAAATTCTGGAATGCGAAAATATATCTTAAAAATATATATCTGCTGGGCATACTGGTGCATGCTTGTAATCCCAGCGGATTGGGAGGCTGAGGGATTGCAAGTCAAAGCGGGTCTCAGCAATGGCAAGGTGCCAAGCAACTCAGTGAGACCCTGTCTCTAAATAAAATAGGGCTGGGAGTGTGGCTCAGTGGTGGAGTGCCCTTAGTTCAATCTCTGGTACCAAAAACAAATATAAAGAAACAAACAAAATGTATATATCTGATAAGGGGTTAACTTCCTCTTTACATAAGGAAGTCAAACAACTCAACAGCAAAACTAGTAATAACTTAGGCATTTAACTAATTTAAGAAAGTTGCTTTATTGTTATATTGTGAACCAAAACTTTTCTAGCTTTCAGTTTTCTGTGTGAAAGAAGAATTTGCTTCTTTTTTTTTTTTTTTTTTTTTTTTTTT
>NW_026007750.1:0-4656 GCF_001458135.2 Marmota marmota marmota
CTAGAGGTATGCTAGTAAGATGTGCTTTAGGAGTAGGCAGAAGAGCCTTGACTTCTAGTTTACAGGGGTGTAAGTGTCCCACCATGCTTAAATTTCCCAAACTGGTGCCACTAAACACAGTGTATCACAGTGTTCGGTGATGCACTGACCCTTGGGCAAGTGGCTTTGTTCAAGTGTCTTAACCTCTCTGAGCCTCAGCTTACTTTTCTATAAAACTGGAATAATAAAGCTAACTCTACACGATTGTGAAGACTAGAGTTAAGGTGTAAAGTGCTTGGAGCAGTGAATGGTGTGTTCTTAGTAGTTGCCAAAATGTTTGGTATCCTGTTTATTGGTCCATCCATAATATCCATCTCTTTAATACACCCCCACTTTCCATCCATATCAGTGCATCAGCATGTATTTTATAGCCCATGGGGAACATGGGCTCCCTGCTCTTGCTCCTAAAGCCCCAACTTCCACCTCTCCCTCATAAGAACATTGAGTTTAGCATCTGTCTCATGTAGGATTGATACCTCAGGGAAAGGGAGCAGTCCCATTGTCTTCAAATCCTCCAGAGCATCCTTCAGTGACTGTATTAAGTAAGCAATGAAGAATAAAAAAGAGGGTGTGTTTTTGACTTTCCAAAAGTTCAATATGATAACTTGCTCTTGGGTAAAATTTGTTCCCCAGAGTCTACACCTAGTTGAGGGAGTAGCAGAAATGACCTGGTTCCCTACCTCACTGAATCTCTGCCCCGTGCCATGTGACTCCTTGTGTCCTGGCTCTGAGCTTTCTGCCTTGCTGGGAGTCCTCCTCTTTTTTTTCTATCATTGACAGGAGGACATCATGAGGCTGATTCCTGGAGGACATGGCCCTGGGAGAGCTGCATGTCCCTGTCACTTGAGTGAAGCCAGACTGGGGAAGGAGAGCTGTCTGGCAGAGCCATCCCTAATCCTGACCCTCAGATGCCATGCCTGAGAGGATAAATGCATATCATTTTGAATTGCTGAATTTTCCAGTGTTTGTTAGTCTACAATATGGGTTCACTAGGTATCTAGTGCACCCGAAAATGAATGTACACCTTAAGATAAGATTGTATCCAGTGAAGAGAAAAACACAGAAGTTGGAACCATTTAGTATGAGGGAATGTATTCTTCCATTTGCACTTTTCCTCAAGTCTATATTTGTAGCCCTTCCCTTCTTTCTGTAGAGACCCTGTCCCTTAATCTAATTTCTGACTGATCTCTCCAAAAACTCCATGTGTGAATCCATAATACATATACTTGCTTATTGTCTATTTCCTTCTGTGGGGTGAAATATCCATAAGAGGGATGGTCTTCAGTGCCTCTTGGTGCTTAATGAGTAAACATTGAAGGAATCAAAGAATGCTGTCTTATGTTGAGTTCCTTGCAGTTCAGTTCCTGAGACAGTTTTGTAAGCATGCTGTTTTTTAAGAAAAGTTCAAAGAAGGCATAATCAGGTCGAGGAAAAGTTGAAATATGACTCAGGCCCCCAAACAGTCTCAGCTAGCCTCATGTGTCAGTGGAGGATTAACATTGTCATTAGGGCTATTCTCATCTTTTTATTACCCATCTATCCATGAAACCTCCCTAGAAAGTTGTAAGAGCTCTTGAGGGTGCTCTCTATAGCTGATGCAGTGTCAAAGGAGCTGACAGCCAAGGCTGTTTCCAGCAGCCTTCCCAGAAATTGGTAAACGAGTCCCTTCATTGAGAATAGATCCAGGCTGCAGGTGTCAGTATCCAACATAGTCTACTGCTGTTCAGCTCAAATTCATTACTTTCATTTCCATTCTGAGGAAGGAAAAAACAAATGTGTGTTTGTGTTCAGGATTGTGGGAGTTGTTTTTGTATTTCAGAGTAGTATGTCTTTGTACAATGTTTGGGTTAATATATGTTAATTTAGTGGCAGTGAGACCAGTATATGAGAGGTTAAAAGCTAGCATAGTTGTAGATGCACACAATTCCTTTATTTTATGTATTTACTTTTATGTGGTGCTGAGAGTAGAATCCAGTGCCTTAGGTGTTTTAGGCAAGTGCTCTACCACTGAGCCCCAGCCCCAGGCCCAGCCCCTAGCATATATATTTTTGATATGGAAGAATTTCAGGAGAGAATTTGTTTGTGTTCTGTTGAGCATTTTACATTGTGTGTGTGTGTGTTTTCACTGTAACTCAGTAGAGTCAATGACTTGAGAATTAGTGAGAGTGAGCTTTATTAGCAACAAGCTGGCCTGATGGAATGGAAGATGTTAGGCTTCAAGGAACTTATGATATTCCTAGATGGGTGCATCAGTTGTCTGGTATTTCAAAAAAGTAGCCTCTTCTGGAGTGTGGGCTGTTGATATCTTATTTTATTCATGTATGGTCACCAAGAGTTCTGGTCCAGTATACCTAAACAAGACTTAAGGGATCAAGGTTTCTCTGTTAAAATTCTTGATTAGAGTGGTTTGTGGGTTTTGTTGTGGTCAACAGTTCTTTTTCATTTTTT
Source organism: Marmota marmota marmota (assembly GCF_001458135.2). Taxonomy (NCBI): domain Eukaryota; kingdom Metazoa; phylum Chordata; class Mammalia; order Rodentia; family Sciuridae; genus Marmota; species Marmota marmota. The sequence goes on from NW_026007750.1 coordinate 2,488, forward strand.
TCAGAGGGGGGGTTGCTTACTGGGGATTAAAACTCAGGTGTACTTGGCCACTGAGTCACATCCCCTGCCCTATTTTGTGTTTTATTTAGAGACAGGTTCTCACTGAGTTGCTTAGCACCTCACCGTTGCTGAGGCTGGCTTTGAATTCTCGATCCTCCTGCCTCAGCCTCCCAAGGTGCTGGTATTACAGGTGTGTGCCACCGTGCCTGGCATGGTCAACATTTCTGGCAAGCATGTTTTCAGGTGTGACCTTCTCCCATAACTTCGTACTAGGGAGTTTCCAAGAAGGGAGGGTCTTGTGCATTTCTAGCTGGGTTTATAGTGTGCAGATAATCTGTGAGAGACAGGGCAAGTATAAGCTAAGAGAATTGGATTTTGATTGGGTGAAGGGCTGATATGTTCTTTCATGATGACTCTTTGATTATAATTATTATATGAGAGTCATTTGAACAAAAGGCATTTTTGCAATAAAAAGATTCATATTTTATATTCAATTTTGTGGTTCTCATGTATTACACAGTGAAATTGATGATATGCTCTCACATGGTGTTGGTGGGCTGTTGGGCAGTCCTTGTATGTATTTCTGGATGCCAGGAAGTTTTTCTTTCATTTTGATGGGCATGAAGATCATGGGGTGGTTATTTGTATGAGAAAATGAGATGTTGCGCTTGTCCTGGAGGGATGGTAAGAATTCAGAGGGCTTGAGTGTTTTTTACTCTTTTTTTTGTGGGGTGCTGGTGTCCCTAATGTGTTGATATACATTCAAAGATTAGGGTTTGTTTTGTTTTCAACTTACCCATGAGAATCTGATAAGTATTCACCGGTGTCGGTGGTGGTGTCTGGGTGGCTATTTGAGACCAAGGGAAAGTCATGATGTGTTTTGTGAGACTGTGCAGGGTTTGGTGTATTTGGAGAGCTGTTGTTTATTTGTTTAGGCTCATGAATGCACCTTGGGATGTTTGGGTGTAATATGTGTGTTTGCGTATGGGCTATGTTAATGAATGTGTTTGGGTATATATCTCTGGGTTTGCCATGTGATTGATGTAGTTGGGAAGTGGAGGAGGGGTGTTTGTATATTTGGGATATGGTACTTGGTCATGTGGGTTTTATAAAAAATTTCTTTATTCATGTATATGTACTTGCGTGCTTGAAGACTGGTCAGTTACTAATTTTGTGGAGTAGTAGGATGAATATGTTCAAGTGTGTTGTGGAGTTGGTGGGGTTCTGCATTTTTGAAGACAAGGAGTTATTCATATTTGGGAGTGTGTGAGCTTGTATAGTATAATGTTTTGTGTATAATTGGGTATATTAGCATATTTTTATGTAATGGGTAACTGTGTAGAAATGAGATGCCTATGGAGAGTTACTTGTGTCTTGAGGTTGTATTAACTACCACAACTCAGGTGTATGTGTGTTTGTGTGGCCTGTATTAGTAATAGTTGTGAGAAGGAGAATATTTAGGTGTCAATTAGTATGTGTATTTAAGGGACATGGCAGTTGATGTCTGCATTCTGGGGCCATATATGTATGATGTAGAAAGTTATTTGTAACTGGGAAGTAAGGATTATGTATGTGATGAAGAGGTGGCATTGTGCATATATACAGGGGCTGTGGGAATTGTGTTTATATGTTTTAGGGACACATGATACAGTTATTTGTTAGCATTTGAGTAAAATCAAATGTATTCTATTCACCTGTTATTATTTGGGGTTTATAAGTGAGCTTATGTGTATTTTAGATGATATTCTTGAGATAATTTTTGTGTCATGGGCATGCAAATTGATTTGTGGATTTGTATATGGTTGGTTGAATTCTATAAATTTCTTCATTGGGAATGAGGTTGCTAGGAGTCTTCAAAGTGTATTTCTTTGGAGAATGCTATGCCATTTCTGGGTGTGGAGAGGAACGTTTGGCTGGTGAGGTTGGCAGGCTGCATTCTGGAGATGTGGAATACTTTGTAGTGTTTTAAAGATTCTTTATATTCATGATTTGGATATATTTATGTGTCTGTCTCTCCTTTCCTGTTTGGAAATTATGTATATATTCATACATGGATAGAGATTAATGTGTGCATTAATCGTGTGTGCTGGTATCAAACTCTCTGTCTCATTGCATGCAAGACTAGCATTTTTGTGTTTTGTATGCAGGCACCCAAGTGATTAGGTGTAT
>NW_026007750.1:9217-24706 GCF_001458135.2 Marmota marmota marmota
TTACCCGCGGGCCGCCACAGCTGCCGACCGGGAGAGGCGCGCGCCATGGCCTCTGGAGCCGATTCAAAGGGTGATGACTTATCAACAGCCATTCTTAAACAGAAGAACCGTCCCAATGGGTTGATTGTTGATGAAGCCATCAATGAGGACAACAGTGTGGTATCCTTGTCCCAGCCCAAGATGGATGAACTGCAGTTGTTCCGAGGTGACACAGTGTTGCTGAAAGGAAAGAAGAGGCGGGAAGCTGTGTGCATTGTGCTTTCTGATGACACATGTTCTGATGAGAAGATTCGGATGAATAGAGTTGTTCGGAATAACCTTCGTGTACGCCTAGGGGATGTCATCAGCATCCAGCCATGTACGGCAAACGTATCCATGTGCGGCAAACGTATCCATGTGCTACCCATCGATGACACAGTGGAAGGCATCACTGGCAATCTCTTTGAGGTATACCTTAAGCCGTACTTCCTGGAAGCTTATCGACCCATCCGGAAAGGAGACATTTTCCTTGTCCGTGGTGGGATGCGTGCTGTGGAGTTCAAAGTAGTGGAGACAGATCCCAGCCCTTATTGCATTGTTGCTCCAGACACAGTGATCCACTGTGAAGGAGAGCCTATCAAACGAGAGGATGAGGAAGAGTCCTTGAATGAAGTAGGCTATGATGACATTGGTGGCTGTAGGAAGCAGCTAGCTCAGATAAAGGAGATGGTGGAGCTTCCTCTGAGACATCCTGCACTCTTTAAGGCAATTGGCGTGAAGCCTCCTCGGGGAATTCTCCTCTATGGACCTCCTGGGACTGGGAAGACCTTGATTGCCCGAGCTGTGGCAAATGAGACTGGAGCTTTTTTCTTCCTGATCAATGGTCCTGAGATTATGAGCAAGTTGGCTGGTGAGTCTGAGAGCAACCTTCGTACAGCCTTTGAGGAGGCTGAAAAGAATGCTCCTGCTATCATATTCATCGATGAGCTAGATGCCATTGCTCCCAAAACGAGAGAAAACTCATGGGGAGGTGGAGCGGCGTATCGTATCACAGTTATTGACCCTTATGGATGGGCTAAAGCAGAGAGCACATGTAATAGTTATGGCAGCAACCAACAGACCCAATAGCATTGATCCAGCCCTACGGCGATTTGGTCGCTTTGACAGGGAAGTAGATATTGGAATCCCTGATGCTACAGGACGTTTGGAAATTCTTCAGATCCATACCAAGAACATGAAGCTGGCAGATGACGTGGACCTGGAACAGGTAGCCAATGAGACTCATGGACATGTGGGTGCTGACTTAGCAGCTCTGTGCTCAGAGGCTGCCCTGCAGGCCATCCGCAAGAAGATGGATCTAATTGACTTAGAGGATGAGACCATTGATGCTGAAGTCATGAACTCCCTGGCAGTGACTATGGATGATTTCCGGTGGGCCTTGAGTCAGGGCAATCCATCAGCACTGCGGGAAACTGTGGTAGAAGTGCCACAGGTAACCTGGGAAGACATTGGGGGCCTGGAGGATGTCAAACGTGAGCTTCAGGAGCTAGTCCAGTATCCTGTAGAACACCCAGACAAATTTCTTAAGTTTGGTATGTCACCATCCCAGGGAGTTCTATTCTATGGACCTCCAGGCTGTGGGAAAACCTTGCTGGCTAAAGCTATTGCTAATGAATGCCAGGCCAACTTCATCTCCATCAAGGGTCCTGAACTGCTCACTATGTGGTTTGGAGAATCTGAGGCCAATGTCAGGGAAATCTTTGACAAGGCACGCCAAGCTGCTCCTTGTGTGCTGTTTTTTGATGAGCTGGATTCAATTGCCAAAGCTCGTGGTGATAACATTGGAGATGGTGGTGGGGCTGCTGACCGAGTAATTAACCAGATCCTGACAGAAATGGATGGCATGTCCACAAAAAAGAATGTTTTCATCATTGGCGCTACCAATCGGCCTGACATTATTGATCCTGCCATCCTAAGACCTGGCCGCCTTGATCAGCTTATTTACATCCCACTGCCTGATGAGAAGTCCCGTGTTGCCATCCTCAAGGCCAATCTGCGCAAGTCCCCGGTTGCCAAGGATGTGGATTTGGAGTTCCTGGCAAAGATGACTAATGGCTTCTCTGGAGCAGACCTGACAGAGATTTGCCAACGTGCTTGTAAGCTGGCCATTCGTGAATCCATTGAGAGTGAGATTAGGCGAGAACGGGAGAGGCAGACAAACCCATCTGCCATGGAAGTAGAAGAAGATGATCCAGTGCCAGAGATCCGCAGAGATCACTTTGAGGAAGCCATGCGCTTTGCCCGTCGTTCTGTCAGTGATAATGACATTCGGAAGTATGAAATGTTTGCTCAAACCCTTCAGCAGAGTCGAGGTTTTGGCAGTTTCAGATTCCCTTCAGGGAACCAGGGTGGAGCTGGCCCTAGTCAGGGCAGTGGAGGTGGCACAGGTGGCAGTGTGTACACGGAAGATAATGATGATGACCTGTACGGCTAAGTGATGGTGGCCAGCGTGTGGCGAGCTGGCCTGGTTGGACCTTGTTCCCTGGGGGTGGGGGCGCTTGCCCAGGAGGGACCAGGGGTGCGCCCAGGGCCTGCTCCATTTCTCAGTCTGAACAGTTGAGCTACCAGTCAGACTCTGGACAGGGGGTTTTTTGTTGCAAAAAATACAAAACAAAAGTGATAAAATAAAAGTGATTTTCTTTTGGGAGGTGGAGAGTGAATTAACCAACAGAGAATTGGGCCTTTGGGCCTGCGCCATTTCTCTTGTAGTTTGGGGCAGTGCAGGGGACCTGTGTGGGGTGTGAACCAAGGCATTACCACTGACTCCTACAGTAAAGCATCTGCACGTCACTCAATGCTGCCGGAGCCCTCCCTTCCCGGAGCCAACCTGGGTAGGTGGGTGAGGGGCCACAGTTGCTGGGTGTTTATATAGAGAGTAGGTTGATTTTATTTTACATGCTTTTGAGTTATTGTTGGAAAACTAATCACAAGCAGTTTTTAAACCAAAAATTGACATGTTCTAAAAGGACAATAAACGTTGGGTCAAAATGGAAAAAAAAAAAAGAAATAGATTGTGTCTTTGGATGTTATGGAATATGTGTATTTTAGAACTGTGGGATTTCATGTGGGTCTGTTTTGTGTAGTTCAAGAGATGACTGGTTGTATACTTTTGGTTTTCCAGAGTCTGTGCCTGTAAGATATTCATTGGGTATATATGAGCAGTGTATTTGTTGTACAGGGATGTGTCCAACTGATGTTGTACCTATATGAATACTTGTAGGAATGTGCTTGAATATTTAGTATGAATAGGGTATTTTTCTCCAAAAATTCATGTAGTAACAGGTGGTGTTTCTGTGTATTTAAGGTGGAGATATCAGATGTTCATCTGCTCAGAAGCCATGAGGTGTATTTTTGTCTGGAAGTGTTAATGCCATTTTGTTTGTGTATTTTGGGTTGGAATCCAAATGAGTACCCTGGGGCAGGTGAATATTCATTGTGCGCTGGAGTTGCCAGGAACCAGTATGGTAGCTGATGCTGCTCATCCCTCTCAGTTTGGTGTTCAGCAGTATCAGGTTTTTGGGTTGAAGTTAGTCTTAAGGTAGATATACTTTGTACACTAAATGTCAAGGCTTCTTACCTGCCTCTGGATTATTTACTAGCATACGTGTGTGTGTGTGTGTGTGTGTGTGTGTGTGTGTGTGTGTGAACAGGCATCTATCTGAAGTAAATATATTCAGGCAACAATGTGTTCATATCTTACAGATTGTGCATACATTGTGAGTGGGGCATCAGGGATCCTTTGGGCAAGGCACTGACTCCAAGTCATTCTGATCCACTGCATTTCTCCTAACAGTGTTAGTGCATTCTTTGGGGCCAAAGAGCCGACATATCTATTGATTTCTGGCTCTTCCTCATGCAAGTGGGTTCAGCAGTGTTCCTTAGGCAGGCAGGTTCCTCTTCAGTGTGTATATGGTCCAGGAGTCTCAATCATAAGATGGCTGTGGAGAACAGAAACTTTAAAATAGGCATCCTGTTTGTGATGGGCAACAGGCATAAAATCATGGGTTTTTCTGGAAAGATGGGAAAAGTCCTCATCCATGCCAACACCCCGAGCTTCATCTGGGCAGTGACAGATTCTGGTGGCTGCTCTGAGGCTAAGCTGTTGGATGAAAACACTGTGCTCCACAGTGTGAGGCTAGTGAAATCCTTCAGAATCTCTGTGCATTGAGTGGCTGACCTATAAGTGACTGCACGCTCGAGGTAGCCAACAGGGCATTCCACAACAGGCCCTTCTTTCCTGGGACTCACCTGAGGTTTTCTGTTCCTGCCTCCTTATGCTGATTCTCCTTCTGGATGTGACCCAGGGATGGTTTCTGAGCAGGGTTACCCTTTGTATGTGAAGTGGGTGGAAGGAATAAGTGAGGGGATCCAGTCCCCACCAAGGACTGGGTAATCAGCGTCTGGGAATGGCTCATGAGTCAAAAGCTTGGTCTGCAGTGGATGGTGCTATTGGAAGGTAGGGGGAGATTTTAGGAGGTAGGATGCAGGGGAAGTTAATCATATCATTGGAGTTGTTCTCTAGAATGGGATATTGGGACATGGGCCTTTTTCTATCACTACCTCCTTTCTTTTTCTTTTTGCTTCCTGGCCACATTGAAGTGAGCAGTTTTCTTCAAGCATATTATACTGCCCAGCCTGAGGTCCAAAGGCAACAGGGCCAAGAAATCATGGGTTATATCCTCCAAACAATGAGCCCCAATTAATCTTTTCTCTTTTCATGGTGTTGATCTCAGATATTTTACTACTGTGGCACATGACTGATTAACTCAGAAAAGTGATTAACCCACAAAAAGAGTGCTGAGAATGTGCACGTGTTTTTGAGTATACTTGGTCATGTGATTTTAGAGGACTTTGGAACTGGTTTTCAGGAGACATTGGAAGAGCTTGGAGAAACAGGCCAGAGAAAGCCTAGATTGCTAGAAGAGAGCTTTGTGGGTGATGCTGATGTGAGATCAGACCAGAATGTGTGGAGAAATGCAGACAGTAGAGGCTATGTCCATACATTTTGAGAGTGAAATAAGTACCTTTTTGGGAATTGGTATAGAGCCCACTCACATTTCTTCTGGCAAGAATTGGCCTACATTCTACATGTCTTTAGAATTCACGGGAGGCTTATTTTAAGGTAAGAGAAGGTTATACTTTAGATATGAGGTGTCCCTGGAAAGCTCATGTGTAAGACCCATATCATAGCATCACGCATGAAAGTTTAGAGGGGAAATGATTGGGTTTTGATAGTTTAATCCTAATGAGTCCAGTTAATCCACACATGGTACCTGTAGTCAATCAAAGGGGGCATGTCTTTGGGGTACACAGTTTGTCCCTGGTGAGCAGAGTTCTCTCTCTCTGCTTCCTCATTGCCATATCCCGAGCTGCTTTCCCACTCCCTGCACTTACAACACTATGTTCTGCCTCACCTTGGCCCCAGAGCTATGGAGTTGGTGGTCAGGGTTAGTGAGACCTATGAAACCATGAGCTACATAAACTTGTCCTGCTCTAATTGTTGTTGTTAGATCTTTTGGTCACAGTGATGTAAAAGGCAACTAAAACACAGACTGATTAATCCAGCAGAGAATGTTTCAAGGCAGTACAGCATTTGATTTATGGCCTGGGTATTACCAGCTGGTTTTAGCCTGATTTACATTGGGGCTCACTATAAAAAGCCAGAGTAGAAAGGTTTAAAATACTTGCAGGTTTTCCAGAAAGGAAAGCTTCACAATGTTGGGGCCAAGGCTGGTGTGGCTGGTAAACGGATTATTTGTATTACAAAGAAGCTGAGTAGTTGGCACCAGTACATTAGAGAAGGCAACTTGAGGCGTCTCAGGAATGGGAAGAACCCACTTGTAGTAGGCTCAAGGACTTGTTGGAGAGGAGAATGTCATGGGATTCCTTACCTGAAGATTTATTTTGTTGTGTTCCTAACACCATATGGACCCACAGAGGCCATGGCCCAGGCTGGTCTGGCTAATGTCCTTGTTACAGCTGACCTTGGCATTGTCCATTTGATGATGGTTATCAAAATTTCAGAATGCAAGGGTCATGGGTTTGTGGAGGTTTGCCCTGATATTTTGGAGTAAAGGCTTGAGGCCCGGAAGTGCATGTCCCAGACAGAGTCCAAGCTAGTAGGCCCAGAAATGGGTATTTGTCAAACTGTGAGAGTGGAGTGAGTGTTGTAATGGAGACCTCAGTAACTCATCAATGACCTACAAAACACCTGCCAAGCGAAGTCACAGATAGTGAGCACACCTAGCTCCAGGGAGTGGCCCCACACCAGACCAGACTGGAGGGGTGAAGATGCCCAAGCTCTCAGGGGCCCATATCACACCAGTCATGTGTCCTAATTCCACACCTGGAGCACTATAGACTTAACGTTTGCACTGCTGTGCTTTTTCATTCTTGCTTGCTGGTTTCCTGTTCTTGTGGGCCAGTTGCATTCCCCCTTGTGCCATTGTGTCTTGTAAATATGTTGTTTCTTTTTGATGATTAGAGAGGATTGCAGCTATTATAACTATAAAATGTTTGATTGTGCTGCTTTGCTCTGCCTGAGACAGCCAGTAATGAAGAGACAGAGAGGTGCGAGAGGAAAAGGCTTCATTTTGCAACAATCCAGCTTGTCAGAGATGAATGGCTAGCTCCTGGTTTCATCTTGCTTAGTGCTGTTGAGTTCAATGTGTACAGTGTGTTATGTGGTATTGTTCTCTCGGTCATGGACAAGTGGGCACAAGGGCAGTTCACTAGAGTTGACAGAATGTCCTTTAGAGGAGCTGAGAGCGTTGTTTATGTCTGTTTACCTGTTGTTTCTTCCCTTGGATTTTTCCTTCTGCCAAGACAAAGGCCAAGACACTAAGTATAAGTCCCCACAGGCCCCTCCCAGCTGGGGTCTATTGGTGGTCCATGTGTGCACATGCCTGAGCTCTTGGTGTACATGTACTGGCAAACCTATGAGCTCTATAATTATTACACAGTCGCACCTCAGTCACATTAGGAGAGGAGTTAAAAACTAAATGTACAATGATACTGGCTTTAAATTTTTCTGAGGTGCTACCCTCAATGTTATTGTTCATTTCTTGGCAGGACTGAGTGAATGAATCATGTTTTCAACCTGAACGATCCTTTCACATTTCTTACTGATCAGTTCTACTAGTGGAGAACTCTTTGGTTTTTATTCATGTGGAAATAAATAAACAAGAGATTAATTTTTATATGCGATCAAATACAGCAAAATTTTCCAAGTTAACTACTCAGAAGGCGCATTAGTGGTGTTCATTTCACTTATTTTGACATTCTTCTGATACCAGCATGAAGCCATAGAAATTTTTTCTTCTTTCCAAACTGAAGCTTATTTATTAGACAATAATTGTCAATTTTCCTTATGCCCTATGAAACCACTGTTCTCCTCTCTGTATTATTTCAATCTCTCTATGTGCTGTACCTCATATAAGTAGTATCATACAGTATATAGTCCTTTACTTAGCATTCTCAAGTTCCATCCCTATTCTATCATAGGCCAGAATTTCCTGTATTTTTCAGACCAAATAATATTCCATCATATGCTACATGTAAAATATTCTTCCTTGGGTTAAGAAAAGGCTGAAATAGTGGAATGAATTTGATCAAACTATCCAGTGCACTTATATGAAGAGACCATAGTGAATGTCATCTTTATGTATGTCTGTAAAGCTCTAGTTAAGAAAACTATACATGCATGGAAGGAAGACCAGTAGACAAGAAGAAAGGAGACAGAGCCAGGTAGAAGGCGAGGGAATGGGCAAGTTCTAAGACTGAATTGGAGCAAACGATGTTCCATGCATATGTATAACTACAATGCACAGCTAAAAATTTTTAAAAATTCTTCCTCAATGGAACCTTGAGTGTAATAAACAATTCTGGAGTGATTGTATGAGTATAAATATCTCTCCAAGCCTTTTCTTGTAATGTCTTACAGGTGTTTGCAGAGAAGTAGAATTGAAGGATCATGGAAATCTACTTTTGATAATTTGAGGAACCAGCAATGAGTTTTCCACAGAGCCTGCACCACTTGTGTTCTAATTCATAGTGCACGAGAGTTCCGGTTCCTTCACATTCTCAGGAGCACAGGTGTTTTCTGTTTCTTGATGGTAGCCCTCATGATGTGTGTGAAGCTGCATCTCATTGTGATTTTGATTTCCCAACTGATTATTGATGTTGAACATTTTCCCATGTGCTTCTGAGCCATTTGCATATCTTCTTTGGAAGTCCTTTACCTGTTTTAATACTGGGTTGTTCTTTCCTAAGTGTTGAGCTATAAGGGGTCTTTATATCATAGATCTTAATTTCTTATCAGAAATGTGATTTTCAAGTGTCTTCTTGAATTTAGGGTGTTGCCCTTTCACTGATGTTTGTGCCCCTTGAAGAATCAAGTTTTCAGGCTTGATGTAGTTTATTCTTTCTTTTGTTGCCTGTGCTTTTTGTGTTCTATTCAAAAAATCACTGTCAAATCCATTGTACTAGATTGTCTCTGTTGTGTGTTATGCGTTTTATAGTTGCGGGTGTTACATTTAGGTCTTCTATCCATGTTGAGTGAATTTTTTTTCTATGGTGTCAGATAAGGTTCCAACTTCCTTGTTTGGTGAGTGGCTATCTATCCAGTTTTCTTAACAGCATTTGTTGAAAAGACTGTCCATTTCCATGGAATGCTGTTGTGAGAAATCTCTTGAGAACTTATGTTATTTTTTAAATAAACATTTTTGTAGTTGTAGATGAACAACATGCCTTTATAATTTGTTTATTTTTAGATGGTGCTAAGGATCAAACCAGTGCTTCACACATGCTAGGCAAGTGCTTTGCCACTGAGCTACATCCCCAGCCCTGAGGGTTGTTTTGTTTTGTTTCTGGATTTTCTACTCTTTTTTATTAAGCTACGTTTCTGTCTTTCATTTTTACACCATTTATCATGAGTGTAGCTTTTCAGCAGGGAATATTGAAATTATGCTGTGTCAGACCTCCAATGTTGTTCTTGTTCAGAATTGTTTCAGTAGTTGGTAGCTCTTGTATTTCATGTTAATTTTAGGATGGATTTTAAAATTTTTGCAGCCAAGAATCTCCACTTTATGTACCACCACAAAACTGGGATTCTAATTAAAATAAGGTGTAGTCTGTAGTTGTATAAATATGTCAAAATATACTTTCCTGTCATGTAGAACTAAAAAGTACAAATAAAGTATAATATGAAAATATGAATATAGTATTCATAAAAAAAGAAGTTAGGATTTTCTTAGGGATGGCACTGAAACTATAGATTGCTTTGGGTAATGTTGAAACTACAAAAACAAATTTGTGTTAACACATCTAAGTATTCTTGCCCATGATATTTGATGTCTTTCACTTCTTGATGTCATTCTGTGTCTCCTTCATTGTTATGTAGTTTTCAGCTAATAAATCCTTGGTCTTCTTGGTTACATAGGGTCTTGTATTATATTTTATTTGAGATGGTAGGTTGAATTGTTTTCTTGATTTTTTTCCATATTTTCAATTTAGTACATACAAACATAGCTTATGTGGGGTTGGGTTACGTATCGGCGACTTTACTGTATTTATTCATTTTGCTAATTATTTTCTTGGGATCTCAAGGTTCTTGAGATATGAATTTATATTGGCTTTTAGTCAAAGGTAATTATACTTCTTCTTTTCCTCTTAGTATGCCCTTTTTCTCTACTTATTGCTGATTGATCTGGCTAGTCAAAACCTGTATCCTTGTCTGTTTTTCATTTTTGTGGAAAAGATTTTAATCTTTGATGATTCAATATAGTAGCTGTGTGTTTTTCCAATATGTAGTCTTTATTTTGTTGTTAGTATTTTTTGTTTTTTGTTTTTTGTTTTCTTTTACAGTACGAAGGATTGCTCCCATGGCCTCACACATGCTAGACATAATTATACCAACTACAGAAGAATATCCTGGCCCTTTTGTAAATTTTATTTTGAGACAGGGTCTGGTTAAGGGATCCAGGGTGTCCTAGAAGTTTTAATTTTTCTGCCACATTTGTTGAATATTATGAGATTACCAGTATGCTCCAGCACATCCAGCTATTTTTCTTCCTTCTATTTATAGTTGTTTTGTACTTGTAGTCATGAAAAGGTGTTGTTGCCAGATGGATGCAACAAAAGGGTTTTTAATTAGGAACAGATATTGGAGGAGACACTCAGTAGACAGAGCAAGGGGAGTTACTGAAGTGAGAGTACACTGCTTTAGAAAGGGCCAGTGGGCTCATCCATGAGAATGGGCGGCCCTGAGGCAAAGAAGGAGCTGGGAAGCTGGCTGTGAGAAATAAAACACACCAGATCTGGGATGCTAAAGTTAGTGATGGGATATGGAATATTGCTCCATAAGAGCAAAGAATGTTGATAGAAATTTTTCCTGTAGCTTCATTTGGAAACTTTAGAAACTTGAGAGGAAGTTGAAGAGTTTGTTTCTCAACTCATTGTTTCCAGAGTCTCAGTAAAAACTGTTTTTGGTCTGGTTTCAGAAGGGCAGAGCCAAGAAGAGGAGAGATTAAAGGCTTTAGTCACTGCTCATACTTGGAGAAGTTGTCCTAAGGCAAAAGTGAAGTAGCAAAGAGAGCAAGCAAACTTCACTTAATAATTATGAACTACATATCTGATTTGAGGAGTTATAATGCCAGAACAGTAAGCAGAGGTCTTCAAGAAATTCACAGCCCATCGGATGAATTCTTTGAAGCTGTGTGTGAGCCTGGAATATCTTTAGGATCCTGAGGGAGGATTTTTTCCCAGGAGAGGTTGATCCAACTCTTTATGCTGAGTTCCTTTATGGCCATAGAGGGAGCTAAAATGAGGTGTAATGTGCCTTCCAACTAGGTTGTAGCTTATTTGATGGCTTCACATCCTTCCACGTCTCAAGAAAAACCTGGTCTCCTGGCTTTCCTTTCTTGTGTATCTCTACGGAATTTACTGGACATGGCCAGCAGGCATTTCCTTATTCTTGGACTGTGGCCTGAACTCATCCCAGATCAGTCAGGTAGTGCAGAATCTGATTCACTTCTGGGTCAATGATTATATTTGCTGATATCTCATATGGATGTAACGTCAGATTAACTTTCAGAGAATTTCTAACTCTCTTAAAGCCAATGTGTTATAAATTTATTCAGTTTTGGATGTTGCCTGACTGCTTAGCAGAAGTACTCTTAAGGGAATGGTTGGCGCTTTTTATATTACTGGACGAAAATGGTGCTTAAGGAAATGTAGATAATACTATATCCCCAGTGCTTTTGCTACTAGCTGGGTAATTTGTGCCCTGAAATCTTGACCTTTGTCACTTTGTAGTGATCTTTGGAAGCCAAAGGAGGGATGATTTCCTTTTGGAATACCTTTGCCGCCTCTGGTGCCTTTTATTTCTAAAAGAAAAATCTGTAACCTCCCTGTAAATGTATATATGAGGATTATTATGAGTTTATATCCTGTGAACTAGGGAATATGGGTGAAATCTTGGGTCCAGTCTCTGCCTAGGTTTGATCCCCAGTGCTGATCAGGTCCTAAGATGGGTGGTGATAGCACCTTTCTGAAGTTATTGAAGGTGTAGAGAGAGTGGTTTCAGGAGAGCTGGTGGGTGGTCTTTGATGTTAGAAAGTCCATAAACATCTGAATGACTCTTATATACTGCATCTATTGCCTGTCAGTGTAATGCCTCAGGAAAATGTATTTGTTGTTTTCATATAACAAAGGCCTAGTGGATTCTTCCTGTTTCTTCACCCACATAGGTTCTTCTTAAGACATTATTTTATTTGCATTTAGGGTGGGGAGGTCTAATGGGGATTGAAATTGACCACTGCTGCCATACCCATCCCGATTTTGTATTTTTTTTTTTTAGAGAGAGTGGTTCTCATTGCATTGTTGAGTGCCTTGCTTTTGCTCAAGCTGGCTTTTTACTTATGATCCTTCTGCATCAGCCTCCTGAGCCACTGGGATAACAGGCATGTGCCACTGTGCTTGGCAACATTATTTGTATTCTTTTTTTTTTTTTTGTAGTTGGGTACAATACCTATTTTTATTTATGTGTTTTTATGGGTGCTCAGGATTGAACCCAGAGCCTTGCACTAGCTAGGTAAGCACTCCACTGCTGAGTCACAACCCCAGCTGACATTATTTTTTTCTTGGTTGCCATTCTTTTTTTTTTCTTTTTCTTTTGTAGATTATTTTTTAAAAAATAAATGACAATGGAATGCATTAGAACTCTTATTACACATATACAGAACATTTTTTCATATCTCTGGCTGTATATAAAGTATGTTGACATGTCAAAGTACATGTCTTCATACATGTACTTTGAATAATGATGTCTATCACATTCCTCCATCCTTGATAAACCCCTGCTCCCTCCCTTTCTCTCCCACCCTTCTACCCTATCTAGAATTCATCTATTCCTCCCATGCTCCCCCTCCCTACTTCACTGTGAGTCAATCTCCTTATATCGGAGAAAACATTGGGCATTTTTTTGTGGGGGGGGGGCACTTTTTAACTTCAATTAACATTATCTTCTCCAAAGCCATCCATTTACCTGCAAATGCCATGATTTTATTCTCTTTGACTGCTGAGTAAAATTCTATTGTGTATATATGCCACATTTTATTTTAATCCATTCATTCAATTAATGGCATCGAGCTTGGCTCCACAGTTAAGATTTTGTGAATTTTGCTGCTATAAACATTGATGTGGATGTGTCCCTATAGTATGCTCTTTTTAAGTCTTTTTGGGTATAGAGTGAGGAGAGGATGGCTGGGTCAAATGGTGGTTCCATTTCCATATTTCCAAGGAATCTCCATATTGCTTTCCATATTGGCTGAACCAATTTGCAGATCTACCAGCAATGTATGAGTGTGCCTTTTCCCCCACATTTTCGCCAACACTTATTGTTGTTTATCTTCATAATACCTGCCATCCTGACTGGAGTGATATGACATCTTAGAGTAGTGTAAGCTTTCAAAATAATTTCTAATTATCCTTTGTATTTCTTTAGTGTCTTTTATGGTACTGCCTTTTGCATTTATCTAATTTCTAGAGATAATGAACATTTTTTTATATATTTGTTGATTGATTGTATATTCTCTTCTGGGAAGTGTCTATTCAGGTCCTTGTCCCATTTATTTATTTATTTATTTACTTGTTTGTTTGTTTATTTTTGGTGCTTAGTTTTTTGAATTCTTTATATATCTTAGAGATTAGTGCTCTCTCTGATGAGTGAGGGTAAAAATTTGCTCCCAGGATGAAGGCTCTCTGTTTATCTCGCAGATTGTTTCTTTTGTGAGAAGAAACTTTTTTATTTGATTCCATCCCATTTATCAATTCTTGGTTTTAATTCTTGCACTTTCAGAGTCTTATTAAGGAAATTGGGGCCTAATCCCTCATGATGAAGATTACTACTTTTTTACTATCAGATGCAGAGTCTCTTGTTTAATTCCTAGGTCCTGATCCACTTTGAGTTGAGTTTTGTGCAAGGTTTTATTTCATTTTGTTACATATGGATTTCCACTTTTCCCAGCACCATGTTTTGAAGATGCTATCTTTTCTCCAATGCATGTTTTTGGCACCTTTGTCTAATATAATTGTAATTTTGTGGGTTAGTCTCTGTGTCCTCTATTTTGTACCATTGTTCTACCAATCTGTTTTGGTGTCAGTACAATGCTGTTTTTGTTACTATTGCTCTTTAGTATAGTTTAAGGTCTGGTATTGTGATTCCACCTGCTTCACTCTTCCTGCTAAGGATTGCTTTAGCTATTTTGGGTCTCTTATTCTTCCAGAAAATTTTCTTGATTGCTTTTTCTATTTCTATGAGGAATGTCATTGGTATTTTGATCAGAATTGCATTAAATCTTTATAGTGCTTTTGGTAGTATGGTCATTTTGATAATATTAATTCTGCCTATCTAAGAGCAAAGTAGTTCTTTCCATATCCTTAGGTCTTCTTTGATTTCTTTGTTTATGGTTCTGTAGTTTTCATTGTATAGATCTTTCACTTCTTTCATTAAGTTCTTTCCCAAGTATGTCATTTATTTATTTATTTTTTAGGATATTGTAAATGGGGTAGTTTTCCTCATTTTCCTTTCTGGGGATTTGTCTCTGATATACATAAATACCTTTGATTTATGGGTGTTGATTTTACATCCTGTTACTTTGCTGAAATCATTTACTAGTCCTAGAAGTTTTGTGGTGGAGCTTTTTGGGTCTTCTAAGTATAGAATCATGTTATCAGCAAATCCTGCTAATTTAAGTTTTTTCTTTTCCTGTGCATATCTCATTAATTTCTTTCATCTGTCTAATTGCGCTGGCCTGTGTTTCAAGAACTATGTTGAATAGAAGTGGTGAAAGAGGGCGTCCCTGTCTTGTTCCCATTTCTGGAGGGAATGTCTTCAATTTTTTCTTTATTTAGAATGTTGTTGGACTGAGGCTTAACCTAGATAGCCTTTATGATGTTGAGATATGTTCCTGTTATCCCTAGTTTTTCTAGTGTTTTAACATGAAAGGGTGCTGTATTTTGTTAAATGCTTTTTCTGCATCTATTGAGATGATGATATGATTCTTAGAATCTATTGATCTGTTGAATTACATTTATTGATTTCAGTATGTTGAACCAACATTGCTTCCCTGGGATGAACCCCACTTGACCATGGTGCATGATCTTTTTGATATGTTTTTGTTTTTGATATGTTTTTCTATTAGATTTGCCAGAATTTTATTGAGAATTTTTGCATCTACATTCATTAGAGATATTGGTCTGAAATTTTCTTTCTTTGATGTGTCTTTGCCTGGTTTTGGAATCACGGTGATATTGGCCTCATTGAATGAGTTTGGAAGTGCTGCCTCTTTTTCTATTTTCTGAAATAAATTGAAGAATATTGGTATTAGTTCTTCTTTAAAGTTCTTGTAGAGCTCTGCTGTGTATCTATGCTGTCCTGGGCTTTTCTTGGTTGGTAGACTTCTGATGGCATCTTCTATTTCATCACTTGATATTGGTCTGTTTAAGTTGTGTATATCTTCCTGATTCAATCCAAGCAAATCATATGAATTAAGAAATTTGTCAATGCCTTCAATATCTTCTATTTTGTTGGAGTATAAGTTTTCAAAATAATTTCTAATTATCCTTTGTATTTCTATAGTGTCTGTTGTGATAGTACCTTTTTCATCACATATGCTGGTAATTTGAGTTTTTTCTACCCTTCTCTTTGTTAGGGTAGCTAGGGGTCTGTCTGTTTTATTTATTTATTGAAAGAACCAACTTTTTGTTTTGTCAATTTTTTCAATTGTTTTATTTTACTTCAATTTCATTGATTTCAGCTCTAATTTTAATTATTTCTTGCCTTCTGCTTTTCCTCTTGATTTGTTCTTCTTTTTCTAGGACTTTGAGATGTATTGTGAGGTCACTTATTTGTTGAATTTTTCTTCTTTTAAGAAATGCACTTCATGCAAT